>NW_009647421.1:764021-839727 GCF_000708025.1 Charadrius vociferus | reverse complement strand
CTTTCCCTATTTTATTTTGCCCAGGTAAGATGATATTGTTAAATATCAGTTCTGTGTCTGCTTTCCTTACACCTTCAGCCACAGAGTGGAGAACAGGTGAGGTTTGTGTTTTGTTCTTCTCAACCTACTAAATGTTAACGGAAGTTAATATAATGGAAGTCAGTAACAGCCCTTGGCAATCGGTCCAGGAACTGATTTCCTATTGTGAGAATCTTTTGGAGAACGTTCCCTACCTGATGGTACTAGGATGTTTTAAGCGTAAATAATACAGAATAGGGCAGAAACAGAACAGAATAGAAACAGAATAGAAACAGAACAATCTATTATTAACTTAGTATTGATTAACTTTTCTTGGCCTCCACAGTTTATTGTCCTTGTAAGTATTTTTTTCTGAGCAAGTTACTTTGGAAAATTACTATGCAAGAATGAAACACCAAGCAGCTTGTAACACTTTTAAGAACATTTAGATGTTGCTTGAATAAATGCTCCTATAATTTTAAAATCTATATTTGTAATGAGGAAAAAAATCCTAGCCTTGAGCTAACAGGTGAGTTTGGTATACATTCACAGCCAATTATAATGATTGTTAAAATAAGACCCGCATCAAACAGTGGTTTAATAAAAAATCTGGTAATTTCTAGGCTGACCTTCACCTGCTAGGTCTGACTGTACAACTAGTACAAGTTACAGACAGAAACAACAGCTTTTTTTCCTCTGCATACTGCCTATGACTGGTTTTGTGTGATGGTTTTGCCACTGCTGGAGAGAGGAAAACCACCCTGAGTGGAACAGGGTGGTTTTTGAGAGGTCAGCCTCTTCAGGGTGTGCAGACGATATTGAGGAACCACTGTTATTACTGTAACTGATCTGAAACATTACTTAAAGCATGCCAGCACTTTGCAAACCAGTCAGGCAGGGGATCAGGGGAATGGAAATGTGTCTCAGAAGCATCACATCTTCGCTAGTCTGGGATTTGCATTGAACAGAGTTTGGGTGAGCCTGATCCTCTGTCTACTGTAAGAAAATTGTATCTCTTGTCAAAATAATCTGTAATCTGTTTATCAAATATGATTTGCAGAGTTCAATAATGTGATCCCCTTGGATACTCAAACTCCCTTCAGACTGAAGGTTCTGCTGGGTTCTCCCTGTTGCACCCACTGAAGGAGCAAATCATCTAGATAAGAGTGCTGTCCAACAGTGTCAGGATCCTTGAGAGGAGGGCAAGGAACAGGGAAATCTGCTGAGGGTTAGGAGAAGGCAATCAGTATTCTAGCTGTGTACTGGTGGCGGCAAAAAAATTTAGGCTTCTCATCAATTTTACTAGCACTGCCATTTTTGCAAGAGAGGCATATCATCCTGTTAATATGCTTTTAGAAGGTTGCTATTTTTATGCATAGGTATAGCAATTTGGGGTAGGGTGAATGAGCAGGCCTGATGATGTTAATACCAGAATATTTTGTGAGCTGATGATATTCTAGACACCCTGTGACTGTCCCTAGGGGTCTGTCAGTTTGTTTGCCTGTCTTAGAGGGAGAAGTTTCTCGTTTAACTAGAAGTGCTGTTGAGTTACCTTTGTATTCAGTTATTTGGACACTTTTTTCCCCTTTCCAAGAAACCTGTTAATCCCCAAGGCCTTTCAGGTACTTCTTATCTGTACCAGTAACAGAAACTATTTCTAAAGACTTGATCCTGTTGGCTTGTGAGAAAAACCTTGCTCACTGTCTTTGTTGTATATGATTATTTTTTTCAGTGTATGAATACTTTTAAAACAGTAACACCTCAGAGTACTTAAATATTCTAATAACTGTTTTTCAAATGTACAGAAAGATTGGATATTTTTTTAAAAATTCACTGTCTGCACTAAAAGAAATTTAAATATCATATTTAGAAGAAGTAGGAATTCTAAGAATTTCTAAGAATTTTCATATTGTTTTTATGACTGCAGGGGTTGTAAACTTTGGATTCTCTCTCCTTAGCTAGTGTAAGTGGCTGATGAATTATTGAATGTCCTCAATGTGCTCAGTGCTGTACAAAACTGGAGAAAATGTTTCCCTGCTGCAGGAAAATTGATTTGAAAAAAGTTTTCAAGTGTGGTGGGTCCTCCTTGGTGTGAATTTTGGTCCTAAACCTAGCATGCCTGTACTGAGAAGGTTTATATGAGTGTAATAAGGCAACACAGGGAGGCTTTTCATCCTTGCCACATGCTGTATTGCAGCTTCACTTCTTCTGTGTCGCCCAGAAATCATAGCTCCCTAAAATTTGTTCTAAATTATATTGTATGAAACTGAACTGTCTCATAGGTGAATAAGCTTGAACAGCCCTTTCCCTGAGCCATAATGATCAGTCACAGCTGTAGATCTGGGCCCCTGAACACTGACAGGCAATTAAATGGCCATAGTCCAATCACCAGGAGGTCATGATACAATTACTACAATTGCTATTCATTTATTCTAATGACATAGTGATTATTTGTACTCAAAGAATGACACAGCATAAGAGCCTGCACAACAGAAGAATTCATCAGGCACATTTAAGGTGGTTGTCATATGGAAAATCTTACAAATTTAATAAAGTCCTCTTGGCTTTTTCCTGTGCTTCACTGGTATTGCAGTTTCTGCTTTGTTGCTAACAGAGTAAAGCAGAGTTTTTTATGGAATTAGTAGACCATAAATGACTTGAACTTCCTTTGTCTCCCTAGATTTTACGTTACACTGTTTAGCTGTGGCAAAACAGTTGTTCATGGTCACATCAGACAAGGTGAATTGTCACAAACAGGTCACTCAACACTGGTGACTGAGATATATTAGCCCATCATTCAGAAACATTTTTTATAACGCTCACACATTTCTCAGCACCTCACCATTTGCTGATTTGCCTTCTGTAACATTGTCTTCCAGCAGCCTTCACACTGCAGACTTTTCCAGCTTATGGTCAAACAGTGAAATACCCTTTTGCATTTTCTGGTAGAGAAAGAGTTCTCATCATAGCACTTCATCTTTATCACTTCATCATAGCAAAATTAGAGATGTAGTCCAAAACTGGCTTAAGAATTGAAATTCAGATGCATTAGTGAACTTTATTTAAAGCTTAGGCATTGAACTAGGCATGATCAATCTGAGGACAACTGCTTACTCTCACTTAATCTGAGATGCACACCATCAATATACTATAGTTAAACAAATTAAGCACTTCAACAAAGTGGACTGGCTGCAAAGTGAATCTGATACTTTGACTGCACAAAGTTGCACACATACAATTTCTCTGCAAATGTAATGTTGATTCTTACACAATTTTAAGACCTTCCCTCAGGTCTCTGTTTTTGACAGTTAGATCTCCTAAGTAACATCAGACTGACAGCCTTTGATGACTTAGAAAAGAACAACTCAGAACTAGTCTTGGCAAGTTGTTCTTGATCAAGCAATGATTTTCTCCAAGTTAAGAGAAGTAACAGGCTCCTGGTTCCTTCTCAGTCCTTCTGAGCTGCTGATACTTTCATTCCTCCCCTCTTATATCTTACCCCCTCTCATTCTGAGAGTTAGGAAATGATGAACATATAATGGGGGAACATGTTATGTATGGGTAGGTGGCTGACACTACTTTGCTTTTCAAACCTGTGGTAAAACACTTTCTGCATGCAAGATCTATGTGGGAGTCCAGGAGACTGAAGCAATGATCTGAGCAAGGAAAATGAGTGGCAAAGGCTTTGAGAAAAGAACAGAGACTGGGGAGGGACTGATAGAGTGGACAAGAGAGGAAAGGAGATGAGCGTAAAAAGTACAAGCAAGAATCTGAAATGCAGAGGAAGAAAAAGACATGAAAGAATAGCAAGCAAATGGGAAGAAAATAAGAACAAAAAGGTATTGAAGACAGAAGTCTTTACATTCTGCTGAAGATTTCATTAGGCATTCAGGTATTGTGTTTATGCTTCAAGAGAAAAAGAGGCAGGAAAGTAAACTGCTCTGAAGCTAGTTTGTGTTCATTCATACCTTTCTTCCCCACTATTTTGCAGTATTTCTGTGGCTTCCCTGGATCTCCACTACTGGGAGTGAAAGAATGGTTGGCTAAAAGTAAATACAGTTTGGATATTAATGACTGAAATAGAGGTTCTTAAATGCACATTTCCTAAGGGAAGGTTAGGGGTCATTACCCTTCAAAATGTGCTTGTATCAGCAGCCATTTTTATGTTTCTGTTTATTGACTTTGAGGATTGGTTTTTTTTTTTTTTCTTTGTCTAATAGACACAGTGTTCATGGTACTGGAAAACACGCACAATGAACAGCTTTTGTGGTTATTAAATGCCTTGGCATCCCTTCACTTTTTTTTTTTAATCATCCGCAAAAGCTTTTTAAAACCTGAATATTCCTCCACAGTGAACATTATCCCTTAATTATTTTTTCTTGAAGTGTCGAATTGAATTTGAAACGCTGATATGCCTGACTTTAACATCATGTGTTGCTATTTTGAAATGTGATTTTGAGAGTCCTCTGTTCATGGAATATACCATATTTTACAGCTTGTGAAAATGGGGATTCTGGGAAATGTAACCCCCTAATAAAGTTAGGTAATGCAGACTTGCTTTAGAAAATCTTTGACTTTAAGAGAACTCCATAGACACTTTTCCATGAACCCCCGAGAAAGTGACAAGGGGGTGACAGGCAAGGCAGTCACTGCTACAGGGCAGAGCTAGGTTTTTTTGTTCTTGCAGGCCAGTTTCTGTGCGTGGCTTGAGATGAGGTTTTTGCATAACCAATCATTCAAAGGAGGGATGTGGTAATGTTTTGACAAGATGCCCAGGGATATCCACAATTGCCTTAACTGTTATAAATGAACTGCGTTTGGAAACTGAGTACTTAGGGGAGTAAGTTAATTTTTATAAAGCATGTGTTTGAAACTGTAAGGAAAAAAAAAGAAGTTTTAACGCTGAGCTTGAGTGTTATTTGGGAAGTGAAGGAGTATAAAAGCCACTCCTAACATCAGAGTACACAAGGTAGCCTTAAACTCAGTCGTCTAATAATTGCAATCTGCTACACCCCCTGTGTAACAGATATAATTATGTTAACAGCTTTTCTACTCAGGCACCATATATTTCCATTATGAAGCCAGCCTCATTTAATTAGCATCATGTAGTAAATCAGCAGTTATAAGGACTGCTGGGTACAAGGGGATCTCCATTTTCTCACCATCTACTTAATCCTCAGTCAGTGTTGAGATTACTGCTCACTCAATTTACATATACAAAAAAATGTTGACATCCTGCTCAGATATTGTGACTCAGCCAGTTTATGGATTTGGAAAAAAACGGTCCACTGTGAATATCTAGCAATTAGGATTACTAGACTCCCATTGTGGTATCTTTCTGAGGGGAAGCAGAATGATCATGTGTACTGAAGTTGGGGTTTATTTAATGTGTTGGGGAGGGTGGTTTGTTTTTATTAGAAACACCAAAATAAGGTTTACACGGTAAAACATGAGATCTGAATAAAATGGGAAAAACTAAGTAAACCACTAAGAGTGGTTTTTAGATATTCTGAGCACTTAAGTAAGGAGATGTTTTTGGATGAAGACATTTCTAATATAAGCAATTTATATTGTTTTTTATTTCCTTTGTTTAATGCTAAGTGCAGTTATGATGAGACAAAAATCTATTTTTCTCCCATCCTAGCCCAGTTCCGACATGTTAGAAAGAAGTGTTCCTAGGAAAATATTTGGGAATGTTTAAAAGCATTCAGTGCTTTGCTTTTAAACACTTTGGTAATCTTCACAGTACATGCTTAAATATTACAACAGCTGCCTGAGATGGGAGGAGTTCATCACTGGCAATATGGCCTCTGCAGAGATGATGCTGGCAATCATTTTCATGATCTACAGCATAAACAGAAACATAGGCTAGACTTCTTCAGGGGAATGAACTGCAAATATTTACAATACCCTCTTTGCACTTGATGGACAATCACCTATCCCACTGAAGCCAATACAAGTTTTATCATTCTTTGTAAAGGGACTTGCTTACAGATTTGTGTGATTGAAAATAATTGCAATGAAGTAATCTGAACGTTTTTTTAATAGTTGCAGTACTCAGTTGATTAGTAATTAAGAAATGAATGAATGAATAAATGAATAAAGGATGTATTAAATTCATAGTCACTTGAAGATCAAAAATACACAGAAGAAAAAAAAGACAGGAGTGGATTTTACCATGTCTAGAGTTACTTTATTGATGATTTCTTCTCAATTCTGCACAATTTTTTTTTTTTGTGTGTGTGTGTAAAAAATGGAAACAATGGAGGTGAACTGTGCTTCCAAAAAACCCTTACGGTAAATGTGGAAGACAGTCATGTTTGAAAGAGATACTGCTGACTACAATTTTTTGGGTAGCTCAACTGTGGGCTTATATGAAGTTATGCATAAAAATGGTCATTATTATAAAACCAAATTGTTCTAACACATTTGAGTTTTATGTGGTTCTGTGGTATACGTTAATCATGTCTACAAAGTGTAGTTTTTTAGAAAACCTAAATATTTAATTCATTGTTGTCACACTCATAGGTACACTTAAACTAGCAGAACTACTTAGAAACATGCAATGGGACAGCAATTTTCTTTTGTATAAAAAAATGCTCCTCAGATCACTAGTAATATAAAAATATGTCACTGCAGTTTTTGAAGCGGCTGGGATATTTTAAACTGTCGTGTACTAAATGTGTTAATGTTTTGAATATGCAATAGAGATTTTAACTTGGATTGGCTATAGAATCACAATACTGTTAATTATAATTTTTATTAGATGTACAATAGGTATTACTTGCAACACTTCATACAAATGTATTATTCCTTAGAATAAGTTTGATTTTGAACTTTATCAGACAAAACTAGTGTTGCATTGGTATACATAGGGTATATGTCAGAATAGACATTTTCAAGAAACACCAGGCAAGCTGTCTGACAGCTACATGAAGTGGAAGAATTCTAAATTTTTTGATATAGAAGTACCATGTTTTAACATTGTTTTGGCAAACTTCTCTTTGAGGTTTTGAAGGAATTATGAAATAGTTTAAACCCTGAGGGTGGTTTACATGCTCTTAGTTTCAGGTTAGAATCAGAGGGTCCCTCTGTGGGCTTGCCCAGCCCATTGCCAGAAAGACCAAGAGTTTAGTTTTCTTGCAGCTACTAGGAACCAGAGAGGCAGACAATTTAAAGAGTTCCTGTGCTTCGTGTGATTGTTTACCAGCTGAAAGAAAACCTGCCTGAAGTGTGGCTTGCCATCTCTTCTCTTTAATTTTGCTATATTCTGGGGGGAGAATGTACATTGCAATGACCATGAAACTTCTTAGTCGTGACGGGTTTGACTAAGTGCTAACACGGGTTAAAAACCATTACTTAGGCATGATCTGTTAGTCTGGTGTGTTCTCATAGGAAACAATTAGTTTACTACAACTAAATGGACATAGATTCTTTAGCACCACAAAATACAATTTTTGGAGGACCTTATCCAGTAGACTATAGAAAAATAGAGCAGCATAAACAGAAGACTTGCTCAAGATGAGGACTCCTTACCTAATTTACAGAAAACAATGTTTGTATTGAAGCCTTGTACTATAACTATTACCTTGACATTTAAAAAAAATGTGGGACAATTTCCATTTTGCAGAGCTGGAACATATCTTGAACTAATCTTTTACTGACAGGTAAAAAATAAATATTTCTCTATTTTTCATAACATGGCAAGGTGGGTTTTTTTGTTTGTTTCCTTTGGGTTTTTTTTCTTTTCTTTCTTCTTTCTTTTATTGATTTATTTTATTTTTTCCAGCTTCTAAACCTTCTTAGTGTCTTTTGCTTACATAGTTGCTTTTCTTTTGGTAGTTTGGTTTGGACATTACTACCAAGTATGTGGTATATACAACAGTGTTTTCGGAGTTTTAAAGCTGAGGTCAGGGTTAAATTTACCTTCACTTTTACACATAAGAAAAACAGTGCTTGTTGTACATTACATCAGTTAAAACTATCATAGCCTGGACTGATTTATATGGGACTTCTAAGCCCATAACATAAGTAAAAACTGTGACTGAGCTACAGATAAAAAGAGGTAACTGCAAATGGACAAAAGAAAAAGGTTTATCTCTGAATAAATTTATAGAATCCTCAGTTTCTTAAGGACAAATAAAAATGTAAGTTAAGATTAAATGCCATAAAGTAACTGTATTCTCTAAGATTTAAATGTTAATAGTTAGAAATAAAACTTCAACATTTTAACATAGAAAATCTGGATCAGAGGTTTCTGCAGAGAATTCTTTGAAATTAGTAATTTACACACTTCCGTATGGAACAGTTATCATAGGAATAAAAATTACCTTAAACTTAACAATAGCTGTTAGTTAATAACTGCAAATGGAGAAAAAGTAACCAAACCTAGTACTGCTGACAAAAAAAACCCAAACCCAATCTATTTCTCTTTTCTTATGAATGCTTTCCAAATTCAGTAGTCCAAGACGAATATAGATTCTTATATATTTTTCTAATTTTTGAATATTCAAAACTCTTAAATTTTAAGAAATGTATATAAGACCTGCAGAAAATTAACTAACTAGAAGGGGATTAGAAATATGGTAAAATACAAGCTGGAGTTTAAATTATATTTTGGGAAAGTATGAAAAATTCCATCATGTCAACAAATATATTTTTGTTAACTTTTGTTTAACTTAAATTTTTGTTTAAGTTTTTTCTAACTTTTTGACTTAAGTTGAGAGGTAGGAAGAATCCCATAGAAGGAATCCCTCAGATATTCTTTTTTGGAGGTTTTCTTCAGTTGGGGAACATCAAGATAGTAAACTTCTGTTATTGAAGTGAACAGAGAAGACATCCATAAATAGTGTAGTCATACTATCTTTGAGATTAAGAAAGTTATAAAGAATTAGATATTTGGTTGAGAATTAGCCAGCAATATATTTTTCAACTTCAGTTACAATTCTGGCAAGGCAGCCTACATGTGGGCTAACCTAGAAGTGTAAAATGATAGCTTTGTTACATTGTTGTTTGATGTAGTAGCTAAAGTATTTGCTTAACAGGATTCAGTAAACCTTCTCCTACCTACAAGTTTATTAGGTTATAGGTAACCTAGAAGGTTACTTGCCTGATTCATTCTGATCTACACCTTAAAAAATTTGGAAACAGCTCTTCTCTGATTTGAAAATATCTAAAGAAAATATCTGAGATCGTTAAAAGAAAAATTGGCTTCTTGCCAATGATTTGACAGTTTGACAAAAATGTTTTTGAAATAGCCAAGCACCATTTTAAAGCTGATCCACAGTGGCAGGGCAATACACAGTTAATCAACTTTCATATATCTTGTAAATTAAACACACTTGCTATACATTCTGGTAGTTAATTACAAATCATAACTTTTACTTACTTACATGCTCTAATTATGTAATCCCATGTATAGCACTAACTTTAATTAAATAATTAGGACATGTAATTAGAATTTGTAGGTATCTTTTTGATGATGTCCATGAAATCATCTTCCTTAAAATGATAATCCTTTACAGATATTACTATGAATATTTCAAAGAAAGTAATTTTTTTTTTTTTTCATATGTACTGTAAAACAGGTTAAATCATGACATCGGTAAGCAATCTTTTTCATTTCCATGAAACAGTTTATATATGTAAAGGGAAATACTTATGTTAAGTATTTAATGGATTGATATTTACTGGATTTTCCAGTGATGCTTGATCAGCTTCCAGAATTTCGACATTTCATAACCCTAGTCTTTCATTTTGAGATATTCCTGATTTATTTGTATTGCTGATTTACAGACAAAACCTTAAGCACGTCAGAGGTTTCTGCAGTATCCATGCACAATAATTTTGTTTATAAGCAGATAGTTGTACAAATTTTAAAGTTCATAATATAATCCTTGCTTCATATTAGTGAGATATATATAGTAAAAGTTAGTTAAAGGGCAAGAAAGGAAAACAGAAAAGCAACACAGAATTCTGTTTATTTTATCAGGAAATAGGGTACTTAATAACAAGAGGTCTCATAAAGTCACACTGGTTCATCCCATAAAATTTGTTTACCTTCTCATAGTTCCAAAAGGATATGTAGACAAGGAAGGAGAAGCCCCTTTAGGGAGTTGTCAAGAGTTGTTTTTATTCAGCAAGGAAGGAAAATCCATGGTAACAGATGACCCGAAGTCTATTTATTAAAACTTTAAAGATAGGTAAGAAAAAGCAAGCACAGAAGAAAGATTAAACAAAGAACTGCAAGAACATTTGAAGCACTGCTGTCAGCTCCACAGAACTTCATTAAAATAGCTCTCAGCAAATATATCATTTGTCACATGCATTGAGAGATTTAATAAATGGTCACAATGATAAAAGCAATTATACCACAAACTTTGCAATGTTGGACAGGAACACTAAAATTATGAAGGACAATGAGTCTTTAGTCATGAGAAAAATGCTATTACAGGAAATTGTAGATTATCATGAATCATTTCTTCTTTAATCTTAGGTAGTACTCTGTTCAACAGGGAAGTGCAGATTACAACAACCTCACAAGTCAGGGGAGTTCCTGGCGAACACCAGCTGACCTGTTTAAGGTCACTGTCTATTTTTTGCTCCTGTAACATCACTGTGTAGGTAAAATGGGGAATAATCCAAGCACCAGTTTTGACAGAAAAGCACAGATATAGAAGTGGCTGTACACCTGAAATCAAGTCTACACAGTCAGCAAAACAGAGCAACACTTAACCAGGCATTTTGATATGTCCATAAAATTACCCTCCTTTCTAATGTTTACTTTCTGTTTAAGACCTCTGAGAGAATTGTATAACATGGATGTTACAGATGAATAAAGGTGCTTCATAAGATCAGCTGTGTCTGAGAGGAGTGAAGGGAACTGGTTCCTAGAAGTGTATTCCTTATGATCTGATATACCACAAAGTAATGTACAGATCATCTCTCTTAAATGCTAGGGGGTTTTAGCAGCTGTTGCTAAAAAGGGAATTCACCTTGTTAATGAAATATCACCTTCTCATTGGGAAGACAGCACCTCAAACAGGGATGTTGAAACAAAGATGTGTAATTCTTTGAATTTTTGTTTTGTTTTGTTTTTGTTTGTGTTTTTGATGTTGGGATGTTGGTTCCTGATTGATTCCTCAGGAAGCGTGCTTTCCCAAGCAGATGGTGTGCTGGAGATTTGGGCAGCATGGTCAGACATCTGCTCAAGGACGTAGCTTCAATTCCAGAAACTACCTGGCCTTTCCTCCTTTCTGTGTCTAGTTTACGTGTGCAATATTTAAATGCTGTTAAATCTGTGTTTTTCTGTAGAACAAGGTTTCACTGGAATATTTATGGTCAGTGTTAATTGCTTTGGCTCTGTGCACCCATGTTAATATTTTTAGAGCTATGTAAGAAAAGCTTCTCCCATCTTTGCTCACGAGGGTTTTCTTTGTTTGACTGCATACCCTACTGCTTCCTATCTTCTAGAGCTAAATGTTGTGCCAAGAGATTAGCATGTGTCTTCCACACCTTCAGATGAAGTTTTAGCGAAATGTCAGTGGTGCATAAAATGCACTGCAGTACTTTCACATTGGTGTTAATTTAATGTTTTTGCTTTTGATCCCATATGGTAAACTTTTACAACTCCTAATTACTGTGAGTTTTAACACAGAAAGAAGAAGATTCATTTTAAAAAGTCTTTCTGAACAGCCTCTTTAACTGTATGGGCTAATTATGCTGTTGTTGCTCAAGCAGGAATTCTGTATGAGTAAAAGTTATGGGCTGCCGTTTATATATTGTATAAATGCTATATTTATCCCTGACACTTCACTACTTAACTATGTACATATGCATGAAATCTGGCTCCTAAGAGCTCATTTATTCCAGCTGTACCTCTATGAGGACATAACTTTGTTTCTGACATCAAAACTGGTTGCTGTGGAAATGATCATGTCACAAAGCTTCAGGTGGGAAGAAAATATTTACTCAATAGATAATGCAAATCATTATTTTCATTAATGATTTTCTTGATGGAGGGTAGGGAATGTTTATAAAACCTAACTGTGACGCCAAGCTCAGGGGATAAGATTATAATTAAAATGATCTTTGTAATTTGAAGAAACCATCTAAAATCAACAAGAAATTCAGTAAAGACAAATGGAAAAGAGTACACAAAAACACATTTCAAAATGGGAAAAAACAAGTGAACGCAGCAGAACTTCAGAAAAAAGATCTGAGGAACCCTGAACTCTAATACTGATGTTAAGAACAACGCAAATATGATTCTGGAGTGTATTAACAGCAAAGTCATATGAAAGGCTTGGAGGTGATTATTCCATTTGTGTGACCTTTTGTGAGATTTTTGCTTTCTGTATTCCGGCTAGCTAGAAATACCTTTTATGATAAATTTGAGAGCACCAAGCCAGAGGAAAGAAAAAAATAGTTGGAGATTTTGAAAATATGACTTACAAGGAAAGACTGAAAGGACTGGGTTTTATAAGTCAAAAAAACCCAACCCAAGAATAAAGAAGGACATAGCTGTGTTCTGACATGCAAATGAAAATGCGCATCAGCTTTGCTTGAAGAAGGGTAAGAATAAACAGGATTAATTTACACCAAATGAGATTTACCTTAGGTATTGGAACAAAAAGCACAAACCCACAAAAAACAGTTGTTGTGGTAAATCCTTAGAACACACTGCCCTTATCTTCTCTAGAGTCTCTAAAGAGCAGATTAGGCAAACAACTACTGGGGTGGACCTTGTGTACTTGATTCCAAGTCAGTTTCAGCTAATGTCTTAGGTGATTTGTCAAAGTTCCTTCTACCTCTGTATTTCTAAGATACAACAATTTTTAATTATTATTTTAAAGAAGATACCATACTTTCCTAAGTTGTACGAAAATATTAAGGCACGCAGTTATTTTCAGGGTTTTTTTTTGTTTAAAAAATTTTCAGAGACTTGTCCAGACAGATATAGGAACCAACTCCCTTCTCTCCTGCCCTCAAAAAAAACATCATGAGGAAACTCCAGAAAGAAAAGGAGAGAAAGAAATTAATAGTTTTGAGGTGTTGACCAATGATAGCAATAGCAAGTTACACATTTAATAGTGAACTAGACTTAAACAGGCTATTGGGAAAATCTAAACTCTACAAGATTCTGGATTTTATCAACCCTTCAGTTTGAAAAGAAAGGTGATATAACTTGAAAATGTAAAAATTTACATAGTTGTAGAAAACTCTTTTTTTTTTTTTAATTTAATTTTAATTTAAATACAAATTCTTTAATGCAGTGCTCATTTACTACTGACAGAATATGAATTGTTAGTTTTTATGTCTGAGGCTTAGGCCCCAAAAAGCTTTGGGAGGTAGCATGGAATTTGGAGGGATATATATTTTGTAAAATTTCTGCTAGTTTTCTCATGAACAAATTGGTTAATGATGAAATTAATTTTATCTGTGGATTTCAGAATCTCTTCTAATGCAATGACAAATTTGATCACTTTTAGATTGCAGCAAATATTGTTAAACAGTATTAGCCTTACAAAGTAACAGCCATAGCCTTGAAGACTAGAAATATTTTATTTTTAATCAGAAGTTATATTTCACTCAGGATTTCTGGTTAGAGAAATTAATTTTCAGATTCTGTGACAGGGACCTGATCATCAAGCGGATGTTTCCGTGTTTCTCGTTATTTACCACTTTTGTTCTGCATCTACAGAATTACGTAAGAGCAGATACCACTCTCATTTCTGCAACTTTGTTGTAACTAAGAGTCACAGTAGCAATAACTGTGCAAATGATCCATCTGTGATCTGCTTTTATAACCACATAAATGATCCACAGCAGTTATCTTTCCCACTGAATTGCTTGGGAACTGAGCTATTTTGCCTCTGAAATTAACCCTGAAAGACTATACAACTCTAAGGGTGTACAAGCGTTAGTTATTTATTAATATAGAATGAGTAAATCAAGGAATGAATCTTCCATCTGCACATAAATTATGGATGAATGAAACAATAAAAACTGTAAGAAAGGCAACTTCTCCCCCATATGGGAGAAACTAAGGGCCAAATATACTAAAGTTTTATGTCTATACAAAATTGGTACCAGTGGATGATTTTCTTTTAAAACTGAACAAATTGTTGCCAACTTATTTAAGAGATTTAGCACCAGAAAAACAAGTACAGAACTGTTCAGGAGATATCTGTCCTGAGGGATGGCTGTCATCATTAAAAATGTGTTTATCAACAGATAATCTGTAGATGCAGAATTAACACTAGTTTACAGAAAAGGAACTGATTTCATTCTAAATGGATAATAAGATTGGAATTTTCCTGTAATATGTAAAGCTTTCAAATATATGCTTCTATATGGTACATACACACAAAGCTGAACTCTGACAGATGTTAAAAGAGATTGCCGTGGTCTCTTAAGAAATGTAAAAGAACATGCTATATACTTGGAATGGATTGTACTTTGCATGGTAATGATCATCATGAAGCAAATGAAAGCTATGTTTGGCTAGAATAAGACCTCTGTGAGTCTCCTTATACATACATTGTTGCTACTGTTTTGAATACATGGAAAAAAAAATAAATGCAGGAATGTGTCTGTCTTAACTGTGATACCTGCTACTATTAGAGAAAAGATTAAGCCACACCCCATAAGTAGATAAAGAAGAGGAAAAGAAATCATGAACAGGAAGAATTTTCTTTCTTCAGCCACTGCGAACTACAGACTAATGTAAATCTTATTGATCTGCCTATTTGGTTGCCTTAACATTTTTGGCTATTTCTGCTGGGGTAGGAATCTCTAATCTTTGCCAATGTCTAACCCAGTCACTGTCTTTGGCTGCCTTATTTTTGTCTTCTTGAAACCTCTCTAATAGTTGTGGTTCTTGCACAAGGCAAATGATTGACCAAACAGAATCATGTGCTATGTTATTATGTACAGGACAGTACAGCCAAGATAGTATTAGTTTGTGATAAATGAACAATTATTCAAATGCAAATGACATAGATACTCTGACTGCTGGAGACTATGGACTCTAGATGCATTGACTCTCCATAAATCAGTCATGCATTTTCAATAGCCTACTGCTCTGTGAGGTTCAGCTATAAAAGACATGGATTAAGTGATCCTATTGGACACCAGCCTCGTAGTTTCCAGATTGTCCCTGTCCATCCAGATAAGTTTAGTAAAAAGATTGCATGACAAAAGCTTTATTGCAGTACTTGTTCCCTCAGACAGCTGTCCTGCCTCCTTTGGTCATAGGTGGTCATAGGTGGACTTCCTGTAGTCTTCCTGACTGCTCATTACTAGCTGTCCTCCTGTAACTCCCTCTAATGCACTTCCTGGACTACTATCCACTCTCCAGTGTACTTATTAACACTCTCCCAGGCTGGACCCTGTAACCTGAACATATTGCTTCCTTTTTACTGTATGATAGTGATGATAGAACTCTCTTCTGGTTGATTCTTATTTGGTATAATTGGCAAAGCTCTAATCATCAAGCTACCAACTTAATCAAATTACCAACTTAATGCCATCTCAGGATCTGATTCATTTAGTGAACTGAGGCATAATAAGCCTGAAAGTCTTAGATCAAGTGCATGGAAAAGATTTTACACTGAGCAGAGAGAGATGCTGCCTTCTATTCAAACAACAGAGTGTTCAGGCAGCTGTAAGCTTGTACTTTTTATCAGTTAACTTCATATCAGTTTGGATGCAGACAACAGATCCCAAGGAATGATCTAATATACTAATTTATTTTAACACTATCATCAGATGAGAACTATGGTACAGATGTCAAATTTAGCCTTATGCTTTCCAGTGATTTTTATATTTGAAAAAGTGCATAGAGAAAGTGTTTTTGTAATCATGTTATCACAGACTCTTGAAATTATTAAATAATTTCACACAAATTACAAACTTCTCTTGATAGCTTATTTCCATAATCTTTTTGTAGCTTTAGATTTGCAGAAAATAAAAAAAAAAAAGGCTTATTAAAGAGTTCAAGTTTCAAATTTTAATGGATACTTCCCCTGAGTTACGAAAAAAGTGAAATGGATTCAAACTATCAGGTAATCACTAAGCTGATGAAAAATTGCTTTGAAGGTTAGTGATATACAGTACTGTATGAACAAGATTAGGCATAGCACAGATCCCACTGACAATCCACTTGTCACCCTCCTGCACCATCTGTATCCATTTACCACTTTCCTCTGGCCATCAGCAACACCACTAAGCCAATTTATTATCCAATTTAGAATGTTACCATCAATAATACAGTGACTCACTAAATCTGTGCAGAGTTCTATGATTTCATGACTTACTTTTTAACCTTTTATGCCAGTAATATTGAAAGTATTCTTTAGATTCAGTTAACAAATGCCCTTTTTTCTGTTTGACTTTTCATTGTAATTTCCTTGCAAGAAGTAAGTAAAGTGTTTGAAATACGTGTGGATAGCAATCTGCCCAAATATTACACCATTTTTTCCTACCAGAGGACAAAAGCAACTTGCATTTCATTTCACACATGCAAGTTTGAAATAGTTTCTAATTTCACCCTTTGGATCAGATCTTGAGTTGGTATAAGTTGCTGTAGTTCACAGAATCTCTGCCAGTTCACACTTGCTGAAAAATCTGCTGCTTTCTTTTTCTTAAATATAGATGAGTTATTGATTTGCTTCCTGCCTTTACATGTGTAAAGATAATAAAAACAGCAGATAATTTCACTGAAGTATCTCAATTTTGAACGCTTCCAAGCGAAAAAGGAAGTTTGCCAATGACACCACGCTGTGTGGAGCAGTCAACATGCTGGAGGGAAGGAATGCTATCCAGAAAGACCTGGACCAGTTGGAGAGGTACACCTCTGCAAACCTCATGAAGTTCAACAAGACCAAGTGCAAGGTCCTGTACGTGGGTCAGGACAATCCCAAGCACAAATACAGGCTGGGTGGAGAAGGATCAAGAGCAGCCCTCAGGAGAGTGAGCTGGGACTGCTGGTGGATGAGAAACTCAATGTGAGCTGGCAATGTGTGATCACAGCCCAGAAAGCAAAGCACAAAGAAGTGTGGCCAGCAGGGCAAGGGAGGTGATTCTGCCCCTCTACTCTGCTCTTGTGAGTTCCCACCTGGAGTACTGCCTCCAGCTCTGGGGCTCCCAACATAAGAACAGCATGGACCTGTTGGAACGAGTCCAGAGCAGGTCCACAAAGATTCTCAGAGGGCTGGAGCACCTCTCCTATGAGGTCAGGCTGGGAGAGTTGGGGTTGTTCAGCTGGGAGAAGAGAAGGCTTTGCAGAGACTTTATAGCAACCTTCCAGTACTTAAAAGGGGCCTACAGAAAAGATGGGGATGGAGGGGGTTTTGTGCAACCGGGTTTAGGGGGAGGTGTCCCTGCCTATGGCAGGGGGGTTGGCACTCGATGATCTTGAACTGAATATGAGCCAGCAGTGTGCCCAGGTGGCCAAGAAGGTCAATGGCATCCTGGCCTGCATCAGGACTAGTGTAGCCAGTAGGACCAGGGATTTTACCCCTGTACTCGGCACTGGTGAGGCCGCATCTTGAGTACTGTGTTCAGGTTTGGGCCCCTCACCACAAGAAAGATATTGAGGCACTGGAGCATGTCCAGAGAAGGGCAACAAAACTGGTGAGGGGTCTGGAGCACGTCTTATGAGGAGCGTCTGAGGGAACTGGGGTTGTTTAGCCTGGAGAAAAGGAGGCTGAGGGGAGACCTTATCACTCTCTACAACTATCTGAAAGGAGGCTGCAGAGAAGTGGGAGTTGACCTGTTCTGTCGAGTAACACAGGATAGAACAAGAGGAAATGGCTTCAAGCTGCACAAAAGAAGTTTAGATTGGATATTAGGAAGAATTTATTTACTGAAAGGGTCATCAGGTATTGGAACACATTACCCAGGGCAGTGGTGGTGTCCCCATCCCTGGAGGTATTTAAGTGTCATGTGGATATAGTGTTCAGGGACATGGTTTAGTGGTGGGCTTGTCAGTGTTTGGTTAATGATTGGACTAGATGATCTTACAGGTCTTTTCCAATCTAGGACATTCTGTGATTCTGTGACTCTTTATCAGGAAGTGTAGCGGTAGGACAAGGGGTAATGGCTTCAAACTGGAAGAAGGTAGATTTAGGTTAGATATTAGGAAGAAATTATTTACTGTGAGGGTGGTGAGGCACTGGAACAGGTCGCCCAGAGAAGCTGCGGAAGCCCCATGCCTGGAAGTGTTCAAGGCCAGGCTGGCTTGAGCTTTGAGCAACCTGGTCTAGTGAAAGATGTCCCTGCCTGAATATCAAGTCCCCTGAATATCAAGTATTTCAAGTATAGAAAACTCACCAAATTCTGGTTAATTATTCAGCAAACAGCAGCCATTAAAATTTTTCTATCCCAGTAATACTTATTTTTCTTGGAATGTCAACCACACTGATAATTAGCCTCTAACATATTACGTGCTCAACAGCTTGAAAATAACATTTTTTTTCTTTTACTCAGTAAATTTCTACTAGCATCCGAAATGAAGTCTGCATGAAGGGAGAAGAGATATGTAAAGATTTAAGGATGTTTTTGTTAGGCGTATTTAAATGTTCAACTAAGAAAGGTAAAAATTAGATATAACATCTCTTTCTGCAGTGGATTAAACTACTTGTTGTGTCTATATATTGTGGTCAGCTTTCCCTCTAAGTTTTTTCTCTTTTTGTAATCACTTGTGATAGTTCTTTCAGGCAAAATATTGCTGAGAAATGGAAAAGACAGAATGGGAAAAAAGAAAAGAAGAAATATTTAAAAAAGAAAGAAACAATAGAAGAAAAAAGTCACCGCTGGTAAAAAAAAAAAAAAAAGGTTGCTTTTAGGCTTTTATTGTGTCAGTATATTTAAAGCAGATTACCTGACAATGTTTTTAAATTCCCGTTTTTTGCAATTCCGAAGTCCTAATTCTCATAAGAATGATAGTGATGAAATGCAATGCTCTATATTTTGTTCATTTTCCCTTGCACTTATGCATGTAAAGAATTGCTGATTTTGAGGTCATGTGCATATATGCATTCCAGAGGTTTATCCTGTCACAATTTCTCTAATAAGATTTCACTGGAATGAGTTCCAACTGGAGTATATTAGGTGATATTCAATAACAATACGTGAAAATTCTTCACACTGATTATATTACCTTCTGTGTTATCAATCTGCCTTAAATATTGCCATTAGTCTGGAATAATGAATCCATTCTTTCACTGCTGAATACATGGTGGTTTTTCTTTGTAAATGACATTATGGGACAGTTTGTCCATATGCAGCTGCATTTTCTTTCCCAGGAGGGCTGGATTTAGCTTTCCCAGCTTTTTCACAGGTGGGGAGATAAGAACTGGCTGGTAACATTCTGCTTCCCAAGGCAATGACAAGAATCATCCTTCCATTCTTCAAGCTAAAGAAAGCAGCACTGCTGGAGACAAAAAAGTGCAACACCCTACAGCAAATCATGTTCTGCCTTGGAGGGGGAAGCATTGGAAAAGCGATAGTTACCATTGATCTTGAAGCTTATTTTGGACGTATACTAGTATATATCCTATGCTTGATTAATTGAGCAATATCTCTATCCTTCCCTAAGGTTATCCCATTATATCTTTCTATGCTTTGATTTGGATGAGAAATGCTTTCAGGCAGTGCAGTCTTGGTGTCTGTATAATTTATTTAAAAGAAGCACAAGAGTGTAAGACTGCCTGTTTTGGCTATTAAAGCCTATAAAGCTATTTATTATAGAGTGTATGGTAACACCAAACTGATTTTTCTGTGAATTTTCTTCCCCAATAATAAAATTTTCCTTCCAGATGAAACAGAGAAACATAGAAAAAAACAGTGTGGAAGGGACCTCTGGAGGACATCTAATTCCTAGTCCTTCTCCAAGCAGAAGTAACTTCAAAGATTGATCAGGTTGCTTAGCACATAGTTCAGATATTCTTACAGATCTCTGAAGATAGATATCGCACAGCCTTTAAGGGAGAAGTGTGCTTGACCACTCTCATTATAGAATTTTTTCCTTCCACCCAGTTGGAACTTCACATGTTGTGACTTGTTACTGTTACCTTTCATCCTCTCTCTGTGCATGCCTGAGAAGCATCTGACTCAAGCTGAAGGCAGCAATAGAACACCCCTTCAACCTTCTCTCCAGGGTGAATAGGAAGAAGTGTTTCTCCTGTCTCTCTTCAAGTGCACTGTGCTCCAGCTCTCTAGCCATCCTAGCAGCCATCAACTGAACTCTCTCTGATTTGTTGCAGTGGGAAACCCACAGCACTATGCTAAATGTGTCCTCCCCAGTGCTGATTAGAGGGGAGTAATAGCCTTCCTTACGCAGATGTCTGTGTTTTTGCTAATGTAACCCACTATGAGATTAGTCATCCTTGTCGTAAGGTAACACTGCAAACTCATGTTGAGATAATAGTCCATGAGGATCACTGGGTCCTTTCTTGCAAAGAATCGTTCTAGCCGTTTGGTCCCCAGTTGCATGGGGCTGGTCGATCCTAGGTGCAGGACTTTTATTTGGCTTTATTTCATGAGGTTTCTGTCAGCTCGTTCCTCCAATTTACTAAAGTCCTCTGAACTGGTAGCCTTTCCCTTTGGTGTTCTGGTCATTCCTTCTACTTGTTGTCATCCAAGAACCGGCAAGCATGCTTCCTCTCCTGTCATCCAGGTTGCTAATGTAGGTGTTCAACAGCTGGAAAAGTATGAAAAAATTCTATGAATGCTTCTCAGTAGCTGGAAGATTCTTTTCCAACCTCAGTTTGGGTTATTGTTGTGAAGGGAAGTATTTGACACAGTTATGATTTAGCAGCAATTCAAAATTTACTAGTGATTTGAAGTAGATCAAGAGATTGAATTTTAGCAGCACATCATCATTGACTGATTTAAAGATTTACAAAATGATTTAACTGAATAACTGAACAGTGACTTAATTACAGATTTGAAGATGGCAAGATTCACACTAACTTACTATTAAGTGTCCCAAATCAATACACATACATATGAGCAGAAGCACAGATCTCAAATTAATGCATATACATACAAGCAAAACATATAAGTGCATGTGCAGATGAACACACACACACACATAATCACACACCAATCTATAACTGCTGAGATCAAGGATCTTTTGATATTACACGACTCTAACGAACTGGTGGATATCCCTTCTAACTCCTACATGTGCATGGACAAATGGAAGAATATACACATCCACAAAGCTAATGCATATTTACCATAAACATATAAGTGGAGAGGTGGATGAAAGAGAGCCTAGCCTGAAGTTAAAATTTCCCTTTTCTCAAATAACAGTAAATATTCACAATGTATCACCATTCCTCAATGGACGATAATTGAGGCTCGAGACTTCTTGTCTCACCCTGGCTTTCTAGTCCTCAAGGTGTCAACCTGAATGATGTCCCAACTCAGGGGACCTACAGGCCACAGCCTGCTGTGATCCAGAAGAGCTCAAAGGGTCTTTACTAGAATCGCTGCTCATAGGATCCAAGATAATTGACTTTTGTCAGGTACTTTTCCACTCCAGCCCAGCTCAGACAATGGAGTCTTGCGGTACTTTCCATGGTTACACAGGCCAAGGACTTGCTAGGACTTGTGGTCCTGGTACCCCTCTCTCTGTGGCCACAATCCATATGTTGTCAGGAGTGATCAGTTATAGTTATTATCTTCAAATGGTAGGAACCATAGGAACCAGGCATACTAGGGGGTTGCCATAGTGTTCTACTCCTTTAATTCCCACCTTCAAATGGTAGGAATCTGATACACTAAGGGGTTGCCGTAGTGCTCTAGTCCATTGTTCTCCACCCTTTCTTTCTTTCATTTTAGACCATTATGTATCATTCTGGTCATTGTATTATCATGTGGGGAGGAAATTGTGCCAAGTACCAAGAGGCCTAAGGTGTGCGTGGGGGGAATTGCACCACCACAGTTATGTATACACTGTTTGGGGTAACTACTTGGGAGTAAATTTTAGAACTCTTTATTTTGTCATGGGTATAGTCCCATTGAAACTTTAATCATGATGGAAAATGGTTGCAGATCTCTAATGCATTTTATATTTTAATAAAGCTGTTTAATTTACCTTTGTGAAAGTTAGTAATATATATCTTTGTCCTAGTTTGAGGTAAAACAGGACCAATTTTATTCAGTAATTTTGCTTCTTAGCTAGGCCTCTTCTAACTACTGAAATTAACAGCATCTTGTGCAGACAATGTTTGCTCTCAGAGTGATAAAACTGATATTTATAGCTGATGCCAAGGCATGATATGCAGCAAGGCTCTTGCTTATACTCATTGCTATAACACCCAAGGTCAACCAACTTTGCTACTTGCCCCATTGGAGGGTTGGAAGTGGAAAAGCGCAGTGGGGTCCTACCTGCAGGGAGGAGTAGACAGGACAGCTGATCCAAAACTGGCCAACAGAGTATTCTATCCCATCTGCCTCATGCTCAGTATAAAAGCTGATGGATCAAACGGTCAGCTCTTCTTCCTTCAATGGCCGACATCTGAGGAGGACTCTGTCTGTTTGTCTGCCTTTGATCCTGATCCTCAATGCAGATCCGGAATCTGGTTCCCGTTCTTCACTGACTCCAGCCTGGGATTTCCCTAGTTCCAGCCAGCGTCATGATTGTCATCCTGGGAGCCTGATATGGTTTTGTATATATTTTATTATTTCCTTTTATTTTATTATTAATATTTCATTAAAGTAGTTTAGTTTCTTCTAAACTCCTAAGTCTCTTTTTCCCTCCTCTGCCTCTCTCTTAGAAGAGGGGTAAAGGGGAGCATGTGTTGGTCCTATCTGGGGTGCCCATGTCCCCAGTAGCCAATTTGGCCTAAACCATGACAATCTTACATATACACTGATTATATATGTATATGTGAGTAGGCATGTGTAAATTGTAGATATGCACTAGTTTATACAGCCTGTGAGAGCAAATCAAATGAGGGGTTCCCAGCATTCTTTTTTCCCAGATTACAGGAGAATAGATGGAGACTTAGAGACACTTTTGGAAAGCTTTAAGTCTTAAGTTGTTTTCTCTCTCACGAGACTTTCCTTTCTCTGAAGTATCTGTATTCATTCTAATGATAAGAGATATTACGGAAGTCTTGGTTTCTGGCAGCTGGGCCTCAGGTGATATGTCTGGGCTGGCCTACACAATTTTGTAGAAGGTAAATATTGGTAAAAAGAGTTTCATTAGTCACATATTTGGAATATCCAACTATGTGTTGTAAGAACATTTTGAGCTCTGCAAAAATATCAAGCTCTTTTAACATAGTGTAGTCATATGGTTTCTGTCTGGAAGTCAGTGTAGACTCCATGTTTCATGGCCGGGAAAATTCTGTACTACTACTGTCAAGATGAAAATATTGTCACGTGAGGGAAAGCACTTGTGGATTTCAAATTTTCAGCCAAGAAGGAAAGACTTCTTGACTGCGGATTGTGCTAAAAGTCATTAGATACTGTAGGAATGGCAATGCTACAGGGAGTGTCACTGATGAGAGCTGTGGTTGATTAGGTCAAAAAGTCCTTATTCTGGGTATATGGACAATGTTATTCCTTATCTTTACAGGTAGGGAGATATGTTTGAACCAGTGGAAGAGAAAGAAATTTTGATCTCTCTAAGAATATACCTTGTGATTTCTTCTACTCTGTAGTTTTTTGAGCATTATTGTTTTAAAATTCCTCTCTCCTCATGGCCAAGAGGGACAGCAATATGCTTCAGTAAGACTGTCTGGCTACTGAAGTCCTGAATAAGCCAAACAGCTCCTGGAAACTTTATAGCACTGTACCAGGTCTGGCTGGGATGGAGTTAATTTTCTTCATAGTGGCCCAGACAGTGTTATGTTTTGAACTTGTGATTAATACAGTGTTGTTAACCCATGAAAATTGTGGCTGTTGTTGAACAGTGCTTGCACAGTGTCAAGGCTTTCTTTTTTTGCCACTCTGCACTCCCTTAGGTACTGTCTGGGAGTGGGCAAAAAGATGGGAGTAGACACAACCAGCACAACTGACCCAGCCTGACAAAATGGAAATTCTCTGCCACATAACATTGTGTTCAGAAATAAAAATGAAGGAGCAGTTTGGAGAAGTACCATTGCTCGGACACCGGCTGACCTTTGGTCTGTTTGTTGGAGGTGGTGAGTGATTGCATAACGTTTTGGGGTTTTTTTTCTTCTTCTTTCCTTCACTTATTAAACTGCCCTCATCTTGACCCTCGAGTGTTCTCACTTTTACTCTTCCTATTTTCCTCTGTACTGTTGGAGGTGAGAGGAGTGAACAAGTGGCTGCATGGTGCTTAGCTGCTGGCTAGGGTCAAACCAATACAAAGACATAAAAGTTCTTGCCTTGCACCTAATGAATAGAATGACTATTACTTTTCTCTGATAAGCTAGAAGTCAATCAGGAAAAATTGTATAATGGCAATAGCAAGTAAAGCTGAGGTAGCTAAAGAGCCAACCCAAAACCCCCTAACCCTTGCACTGGGAGAAGTTGTATCAAAGATGCTGGGACCACAAGGGGGAGCTAATGGCCATCTTGCATCAGAGAAGATGGATTTCCAGAACAGAAATTGCTTTCATTGATAAAATAAAAGGATTGGTCCCAGATGCATTGCTTAATAAAACTGAGGCATATTTTATTGGCCTGCTGGATACCCCTGCCATGGGAACCAAGTGCTTAGCTGTCCCAGCAGTGATTGTGGTGACTTATAGTGGCCATTGCCCTGTCAATGGTCTTGGAAGGCTTGAAGAGGAGTCCAGTTGGGACAGCCTCTTGGTTGTAAAGGAAGGCTGTGCTCCAGGCATATGAAGCCACTGCCGGTCCTCCTTGTAATTGCAATCAGTCCAGCAGTATAAAATAGGGCACAAAGTGTTGTGTCTAGTTGACTGTCATTGGCAATGCAGTGAGATCTGTCAGGGAGAACAAGTGCTCCCACACCTTACTGTACACAATGTCAGTACACATGCCATATCAAGTGATCTGAGAGGGATTCATTGGGGACCATATGGCTGGCATGCTCAGGCAAGGGTTGGGGGACACTTATTCTATGATCCCCCGGGACTGGTTCTCTGCCATGGTGGTTGCTGCCCCATGGATCTCAGGTGACTCTGTGAGGTTGCCTAGCAAAAATCTTATGTAGGATGGCCAGTATTGTGATCTGTTTGTGTTCTGAAATAACACTGACATTTCTGTGGCTGAGTGTACATTGCAGAAACCTTTAGCCTCTCACTAAAGCAGAGTGAAATTTTTCATGCAGATGCTTGAGTTGGCTTGTGTCTTCCAGATATGTTGCATTTCTCTCTGTACTTTAACAACTGGAGGGCCCTCTTGGGACAGGACGGCACCTGCAATTGGAGCTAAAGATCAGGCATTCTTGGGTGACATTGATGTGCCAGGTCCCACCCACTTGGTACTGCAATGCATATTTGAGAGTTGCAGAACTGTTTACCAAATGATGCTGTCACAGTCTTTGATGTGGGCAGATGGGCTGCCTTCCAAATTCAACCCAGAAATGGTACCATGATTATGCTTTGCAAAATAGCATCCCTCCTGCTTTTTTCTTTATGAGGTGCTAGGGCAAGCCGTTCTGCAACTGCAGAGGTTAGTTTTGTTCTTTTCTCATCCTAATACTGCTGAAATTCTCTAGAGAGTTTTAGGAAGCACTATTATCAGAAAGATGTTAAGCTATCTTATATCTTATAACTTCTTTACAAATACCTGAAAGATCTGGCTTGATTTTCCACCATGTGAATGAGAAGTAGTGGGTACATATTAGTATCCTTTCCTCTTTCTGGAGCGTTACATGAAATAGGCACAAGAATCTCAATTAAAGTGAATAACTACAGCAACATTTTGCTATCTGTATTCCTCCTGTTACTCTATTCCTGTGTTCCTCTTTCTATCTGTATACATAGGTTTATCTATATAGACATATGGAGATACACTCCTCCTTCTGCCTGTCTTCCTCCTTCCTACCTGGCACTAAGTACCATTAGTTATCCCATTCATGTTATTCTTTCCCATTCAATGGCTTAGAAAAATCCAGCCGTGTATTCTTAACAGGTTCAAGGTTTTCCCATATTAGATGGTCTTATCTTTTGAGGGCAATCCAGTAACTGTGAAGAGATGTTTATCACATGACAGGATGTTACTTCAGTTAGCATGGAACATCATTCATAACCTGTCCCAAAAATGGCACCTCACCATTCCAGGATCTTCCCCTTCTCTCTGATAGTCATGTGTCTCTTGATGTATGCTTCAGGAAGTTGTTCTCATCCGTTGACATAACATTGCTAGTTGCTTTGAGGATGAGATAGAAGGTTGTCTTATATCTCCTCCTCCTTCTCTTTGCAGGAGTCTGTAGGGAAGTTGTCTTCAATATTCCTGAAACATAATTGTTAAGCAAACAATAATGACAGCTAAATGATAGTATTTAAATCCCAACATTTTATAACCAAATAGACTGAATTAAAAGGTTACACTTTTCTGAAGGTCTAGAACAAACCATTGAGACCTTCAACTATAGAAAAGATGAAGTCAATATAATTTCATCGCTTAAATTGATACTAGGGCCTTTGTTAGAACAATTAGCCTGACTAAATTTGTGATGTTGGGCAAGTTGCTTATTGTTATTAGGTATCAGTTTCCTTATTTGTATGAACTTACATAATGCTATGTAATCTGCTACATAATGTGAATTGAGATGCACTGCTTTACAATTGCTGCCAACTAGTTATAACAGTCATCAGCCAACCAAAGAGCAGAACTTAGGAAAATGTAGCCTCATAACTTTATGAAGGACTACGCTTAATCTCTATAGGTAATGTTTCTCTAAGCCAAAGGGAACTGCAGAAATGAAACATGTCATATTCCTGGAATAATGCTTCCAATTTCTGCTGGCATAGGAAGCTGAAACCAATCCTGCAATTTGAACCTGTAATCTCCACATACAGTTCTCTGGTAGAGATGATATCTGGACTTAGGAATTAGTGAAATATTTAAGCATATATATTGAAAAAGTTTATAGGTGTGAAGAAAATTAATTATCAAGGTCAGATTACTGCTGCTGCAGCAGGAAGAACGTGCAGAATGCAATAGTAGTCTTGCAGGTTTTTTTTTATAAAGACAGTCATCTAGATTTCTCCAAATCTGTTGAAAAATGCCTATATTTTATGGAGTGAATTTTGCTAGAGTCATGTCTAGATTGCTTCTGTCTGATTTATACACTTTTTGTTTCCCTGAACACCCATTGATTCGCTGCTTAACGCTGGAGACACCTACAATACTATAATATTTAAATTTCTGCTTCTGACCATGTCCAGAATTGGCTTGATTTTGGCATCAGTGATGATTGATTTTGATTCTAGCTTTCAGTCCCATAGGAATTAAAAAAAACTAGAAGTTTTCTAGCAATTTTATATGTTGGTTCCAGTTCAGTAAATATTCTCACATTCCTTCTACAGGGCTGAGCTGACAAAAACAATTGTGAGTCTAGTATGCTTTTATTTTTAAGGCATGTAAATGTCTCCCAGAAACTTTAGAAGAGCATAAAAGCTGGAGAGTTTTTCAATGTTAGCCATGTGTGGCTTGTAAACGTTTGTGTGGTTCATGGTGAAAGACAACAGGGTTTTCTTATCCTGCAGCCTATCAGTCAGCATGCATCTCATTTGTTGTTAGTCAAACAAGAAAGCAGTGCGTGTTTTCCTCTCAGGAAGAGAATTTGGGGTATTGTACTTCTAGGAGTGAGACATTGGAAAAGATAGGGAAACAGGAAAGTTTATTGTAGGTTGGGGATATGAGGAGTTTTGGAATATGATGGTGAAGCTGAAGAAGGAGAGGAATTGTGGTAAAATGTGAAGTATTGACAACAGTAATAAGAGGGAAAGGATGACATGGCAGAAACAGAGCTTTTAAAGTGGTAGAGATGTATAGCTATTGCTGTGTTGGAAAGAAAGGAAAGATGAAAGAAGTGGTATCATGAAGATATGGGCCGTCTGGAACAAATGTTATGGTGGAGGGTGTAGCCACTGGATAGTCCTGAGGGCTTTCTGGTAAGGGGAAGGAAAAAAACACGGGGATATCTCTGTCAGGAGGTAACAGAAGGGAAGAGTGGGAGGAACAGGGAGACACTGTAATTACGGAGACATATAATCCGATGGTGTTCAAATTGGGTTGGACTACCCACTCCATTGTGCTGTGTTTCCTTCTCTAAATAAGAAGACACCTCAGGGTTAACATGTTCAAGGTTGTGGTACACATTCTTTTTTATGGTTATAACTCCCTGGCCTTGTGCATAAGGGGGAAAAAGGGTGATAAAAAGAGAAATATGAAAGATACAGTAGCACATACAGATGCTACATGTAAAAAGATTTTCAGCATTTCCCCTGAGAAATTCTTCTCCAGATGTTCGACTTACAAAACACGATGGAGGCCCATAACTTCACAAGGTTTTGAGTTTTAGAATGAACTACTTCCCTGCATAAACATTATATATGAAACTAGTAGTTGGTATAAATATCACATAAACTATAAAAACATCACTCAAGATATCCTAAGCAAAATGTAATCAGTAAAGAGTTAAAAAACTATCTGGGAGAATTAAAATAATCAGAAGGTTAGGGACCACAACTGGGAATTGTAAAAGGCAGCAACACAAAGTTGCATTACAGAAACACAAAGAATCTAAACTGCAACAACATAAATCATGCGTGTGTAATAGCCATAAGGTTGTTGCAGAGAAATATTTATGGCTGAGTAACTGATCACACTCACATTTGCTGATAAAGAAACAAGTCTTTATTCAGGTCACATTTCATTAAAGATTTGAGAAGCTAAAGGTAGTGTCCAGTATTAAAAAAAATCTTTTAGGGTTACTAATAGTTAGGTGGAGATGTAGATGTCAATACCCTTAGTTGTAGTCTGACTTACACTTGCAGCTCATCTCAGGGTCAAAATCACAATGAAGTTTGTAAAAATTTTATTTATTGCACTCCACTTTTTGCTATTCTGCTCATTTTGCAGTTCTGCTAGACATAACTGGGAAGTATCCTGTAATGATGTCTAAGGTGACAAGACTGGGCCCAGAGTGCCTTAGACTAGGTCTAAGTCCTGCTGTTGAAGATGCATAATTGCTCCACATTTCTTCTCCCTTATAGAAGTGAAACCTTCTGTCTTACCTATAAGAGGTAATCTGCTGTCTTACCTATAAAAGCTATAAACTTAATAGTGAAAGTAAGTGGTGGAAATGTGCTTTAATTCAAAAGCAGGAAGCATGCTTACATAAGGATAATAATGAGAACACAGGCATTACATTAATTAGTGCAATGGTTTTCTGAAAGTAAAAACTTTTTGTGATTGATGTTAGTGAAATGTAACAACCATGTAATTACAATTGTTCTTATTATTAGTATGGAAACAACTTTTAAATTTATGTATTTTTACACAAAATACGTAAGTATTCCCTAGGATAGCATATAACTATTTTTAAACTGCTCTCATTTTACAATCTCATGCAAATGGCCATTGAGTTTTACAACCTTAGCTTTTATTTTTGTCACTGGCTTATCATTGAAAAAGATAATTTGCGTTCATTTTTTCCTAGATTTTTATAGAAAAAAAAAATATTTCTTTCTCTTTTGAACTCCTTAAAATAAGGTACATTTACTAGTTGTAGTCCGAGCCCATCGCCTGATCATGTGTTTTTAAAATATTACATTTACTAATAAGCATTCAGTTTTCTTCTTGGTCCTGAAAACATTCTGTATATCATTATGAGGAGATCAGTCACTTTCAAAAGGAATTAAATTATATGTGTGCATATAATTTATGTAAAATGAGAGGGAGTTTATGATAGTTCCGAAGGGTTCCTCATGTGGGATGTGCCTAAATTAGTCCTATGTTTTCTATTTTCCATGAAATCTGTAATTTGCATATCTGATCTTTTCTAGATGTCTTCTGTAGATCTCTCAAACTTGGAGATAGTCAGGTAAATCAAAAACTCTCTAAGGATATTCTATGTTTTCACTGTAATATGAAGAAATATGAAGTGTCTCCTGTTCCAGGAAAGGCATTGAGTGTCACTCTCCTCACAGCTCAATAATTTTTATTGTGAAGTATAATTCAGATTGTTTCTGCATATTCTTCAGTTCTAATGAATAGCAAATTCTCATTAAAATCCCAATTTCCTTTTGAAATCTGTTGGAAGGTTTCTACAATATGGAATAATGTCAGGTGCTGCTAGAAAGGCATCTTCTGTTGTTACACCAAGTCCCTGTCTAGAATGAGCCAAAAAAGGCACATGATATACAATATATTCAAGCTAGAGCAGAGAACAACCAGCTTAGAGTACTAGAAAAGGCAGATAGTTGAAACTATCTACGTAAAGTGTACTTTTAGCATACTGAAAATCGGAAGGAAAATAAGAGAGACAGAAATAAATTGAGGTAACAGCTATGGTTAGAATGTAGATAACTGATAATATACAAAACCTCTTCTTTTTCTTGGCACTTCAAACTTTAGTATTAATAATAAAAAAACTACAAAACAAAAGGACATTGAAAGTGTTGCTTATCAGCCAGGCTGCGGTGAAATCTCCTGTTTTGGAGACCTGAATTTAATGAATTGTATTTCCAGTAAATGTGATGATTTAAAATTTTTGTGGAAAGACAGGACAATACATGTGAAATGCATGGAGTTCTCTTCGTAAGTCTTGTCCTCAAGGTTATTATTTGTTCTGCAGTCAACGAAGAAACTTAATTAGCTGGCCCATAATTTCACTGCTGTAGTCACACTCTTGAACCATGTAGGCATGAACAACATTTTTTTTTTTTTTTTTTGTTATTGCTGGAACACACCAAAGTTTAGCTACTTGGAAGATAGTGCATGTCTTTGCTTGGCATGTTATTTCAAGGTTTGTACTACATGTATATCAAAAATACTTCAAGGAGGAAATTAGAGCCCAGCAATGACTACCTTCTTTGTCCTGCATGTGCAAACGTAGTTGAACCACCTCACTCGGTATAGGTAACGATACCTGATTTCACCGTAATTTGAACAAAGAAGATTGACTACTGGCTAAAGAAACAGTGATTCCAGGACAAAATGTTATTCTGAACTGTGCATGATCATTTACTGATGGTTTTTCTGTGTCTGAAGTCTTCAGTAGACTTCATGAACTAATAGATGACAATAATATAATCTAGATTGACCCATCAGGAAAATATCCAATGTAAAAGTGTCTCCAGTCTCAAACATTGCAGAGTTTTGTTTAATAAAAATCTCACTCAGCTGTTTGTGATGGCCAGAGGGTGGAGAAAGAAAATACTACATAAATGTGGAGGCTGTTACTTGACCTTTTCCTCTTGCACAAGGTAACTATTAAGCTCTGGGGTAACCCACACAGAAATAATTCTTATTGCTTTCTCTTTGCCAGGTTTCTGAATTATCAGAACTGCTCCTGCAAGGCATCTGGAGGCAAGTCATGCCCAAATTCGTTCTATTACCCATAATGTTCCTACTGTAGGAGTTATGTAGCCACAGCTCAAGTGTAGAAGCTCGTACACTAGCAGTGTGTTTGGAGTCAGAGAAATTAATAGAAATGGCATCACTATTTGGATCTAATGAAATACACAAGGCACTACAGGAGTTAGCCTTAAAACTGTTCTTTCTTCTCAGGAATGTTTTGAACATTAAGCCCATTCACTCAAATATTAAAGTATCCTGCTGAGGTGATGCAATGTTAAAATAAGATACACTTAATTGATTAGTTCTTCAAAAATCTACTTACCTTTGTCAATACTGTAAAGAACAGGCCACAAAAAAGAAGTTCTAAATCATGAAGTAGTAATAGTCATCTTAATTAGTCCTCTTATCATGCACAATAAGTCTTGTTCTCAGGTACAAATGTCTTAAACGAATACTGAATGCAAAAATCTGTTTTTCTGTAAAGGAAAGGCTTAGACTGAAAGGGTAAAAGGCAAAGGATTTCTATATTAAAATTTTTACCTTCAAAACTTTGAAGAAAGGAAAAAGACCTAGCATCACATTTTCAGGATAAAACAATAAACATGTCCACCATTTAACAACTATTTGACTCCCCTTTATAAGCTTTAAAATTGTAATAAACATGTTTTACTACTATTATTATAGAAATCAGGGTCCTAAATGACATGCATGAGCGAAATTTTCAAATTTTCTTATTAGAAGTAGAGACATAGATTGATTTCTCTGGATTTGAAACTGTCTCCAAGTTGAACTCTGTAGTTGGGAACATTTTTTTGTCTAATTTGGATTTTTTCCAATTTTTGCAAAAGCTGTCAGGAACTTTTGGAAAAACTTGGTCTGACAGGAGTGATGTTCACAGCCTCACAAAGAAACAAAGATCTTACCCTTTGAATTCAAACATTTCTAAATGGTGTTCCTCAGGGGTTGGTATTGGGACTGGTTTTGTTTAACATCTTTGTTGGTGACATAGACAGTGGGATAAAGTGCACCCTCGGCAAGTTTGTTGATGATACCAAGCTATGTGGTGAGGTAGACAGGCTGGAGGGAAGGGATGCCATCCAGAAATACCTGGACAAGCTGGAGAGGTGAGCCTCTGCAAACCTCATGAAGTTCAGCAAGACCAAGTGCAAGGTTGTGCACATGGGTCAGGGCAACCCCAAGCACAAATATAGGCTGGGCAGAGAAAGGATCAAGAGCAGCCCTCAGGAGAGCGACCTTGGGGTAATGGTTGATGAGAAGTTCAACATGAGCTGTCAATGTGTGATCACAGCCCAGAAAGTCAATTGTGTGCTGGGCTGCATCAAAAGAAGTGTGGCCAGCAGGGCAAGGGAGGTGATTCTGCCCCTCTACTCTGCTTTGGTGAGATCCTACCCGGAGTACTGCCTCCAGCTCTGGGGCTCCCAACATAAGAACAACATGGACCTGTTGGAACAAGTCCAGAGCAGGTCCACAAAGATGCTCAGAGGGCCGGAGCACCTCTCCTATGAGGTCAGGCTGGGAGAGTTGGGGTTGTTCAGCCGGCAGAAGAGAAGGCTCCACAGAGACCTTGTAGCGGCTTTCCAGTACCTAAAGGGGGCCTACAGGAAAGCTGGAGAGGGACTTTTTACAAGGGCATGTAGTGATAGGATGAGGGGGGATGGCCTTATACTGGAAGAGGGTCGATTTAGATTAGATATTAGGAAGAAATTTTTCACTTTGAGTGTGGTAAGGCACTGGAACAGGTTGGCCAGACAAGTTCTGGAAGCTCTGTGGCTGGAGGTGTTTAAGGCCAGGCTGGATGTGGCTTTGAACAACGTCTTTTAGTGGGAGGTGTCCCTGCCTATGGAAGGGGGACTGGAACTTGATGATCTTCAAGGTCCCTTCCAACCGAAACAATTTTATGATTCTATGATAAATAAATACTCTAACCTGAATTGTACTTTAACCCAGATTGGGTTTACTTTGTCCTTGACTGAAGATATAAAACATGGAAAGCAGAAAATTCCTATTGTATGTTCAAGAATGTTTCCTTTTTTCCCTCTTTTTTCTGTTTTTTCAGCTTGTTTGTGTCAATGTAAATTTCTTAATTGTGATGGAAATTTGTAGTGGAGCTGGCTGGAAGTTCCCATTGGAGTATTCTTTCAGAAAATGACAGTTTGTTGGTATCAACAGGCAAGAGTTTTCATTTGACTGAAAATTTGTTTTAATAAAAAGTGGAAGTCTTCAATAAGTTTACTTTATTAGAGCAGAACATTCCTATTTTGAAATATCTTTTAGTTCAGCTTAATCATATTCATATCAATATATACAAAGTGAAGGATTTGAATAAAATGGCAATAAATGCCTCTTTTCCTTTCAAAAGAGGACCAGCAAAGTGACCTGAAGCTATGTATTTTTTTTTTTTTTTAATGTTCTGTTTGTGGTAAATTTTGAGGGCTCAATTTTTGTTCATTACAAAACAGATTATGTTCTGACATCTTTAAAAACTCTCTAAAATTGAAACCTTGGTTCCTGCACAACTTTGGGATGTAGTATTCACTTATTTTGAGGGAGTAGGTAGTGCCTAGATGTTGAAGAAACAGGAGATCTGAAATGAATTCAATGAAGGACAGGCTAAAACTTCTTTTGAAATCTCTGCTATGATTCACACCATCTGCAGTTTTCTTTCATTGTTTGCCACAGTACAGATTGTCTATAGTGCCATTCAAGACCTGTATTTCACCAGCTGTCTGTATGGTTGTTTATGACTGCTCATGGAATACACCTTTTTGTCAGGTGCTGAAAGATTGTTATTAGAGTGACAAGTTTGTCTTTACTTGAAAAGCACAACTAAAAAAGAACAGCTGCTTTAATACGCTTACAATGTTTTAATTTTTCTAAGTGAGTATACTGGAGTTATTTATACCAGCTTTTCAAGAAAATAAGTATCCTTATTAAAAAAGCAGCTAGCAGCTAGTGGTGGCAGGAAAAGAAGAATAAATGATTAACATAGCACTCAGCTGGATTTGATCCTAGATACTAACTCTCATGTTAGTTAAGTAAATTCACTTGATCACCTAAATTCTTATCATGAAGGAAAAAAATCCGAGACTGTGTACATTAAATAAAGATTGTTAAGCTGAACACTGAATAAAGAGCAATAGAAAAGCTTAGCCTGAACTGCTTCCTGAAATCACAGGAAAAAAAAAAAAAAAGATTTATTTTAGTAAAGGCATTGAATTTTTTTTAAGGCAAAGCACACATCAATGAATTACTCTCTTATATCCATTATGTAAAGAATGGGAAAGACTAATAAATATCTTTGTTTCTATAGCTTCTTTTGTCCTACTGATAGAGCAATACATGATACATTTGTTTTCATATGCATTACAATTGGTATGTGAAAATAGCCCTGAGACAAAGGAGGAAGTGGGAACTGTAGTCAGAGAGAAAATGTATTCATCCATGTTATATATTCAGTATAACTGCAAGAAAGAAAAACCCATGCAAATTGCGTTAAACTAATTTTCCTTTGCCACTGTATTAGGCGCCGTGAGCCAGGCATTCAGGACAGTTATTTTCTGTTGTATAAATTCTGAAAACACAAATATTTACAAAGAATAGAAAAAGGGAAAATATGTCTGACAAAATACTCCTTACTGTTTTTTATGAATATAGTTCGAAGGCTCTGTTTTCTGCCAAATTTCCTCTCTTTCATAACACTTCATTTACCAGCCAAGTACTCTTTACATTGTGTAAAGACTTGTTTAATGGTAAATAAGATTGTAAATAAATACAACCAAATTAGACAGTAACTAAGATTAGCATTAATAAAATTTTAGCACTGCCAAAAAAAATATGGTTGAATGGGAATAAGTTTACTTCATAGTATTTAAATACAAAATATATCTAATTTATTATGAAATCTGGGAATGCATTTCTGTAAGCAAAAGTTAGAAGAGACTACAAAAGTAGTTACATAGATTTTCTGAAAGGTAAAATGTTGGAGAATTTCTGAGAAGATAGCTGTGTAAACTTTAGCTCCAGTTTGCTCAGTGTGCTGTATGGTACTGTCCCAGTACTTCCACTAGTTTATCACAGCCAGCATAAATCGATTTATAAGATCAGGTCACTGGTACTTTGAGCCTGTTTTGTTATAGTCAGGGAGAGTTACCATTGACATCAGCCTTAAGGAAAAAAAGAATTGAGCCCTTTAGGTTCTCTGCTGTGTCTTATTTATACAAATATGCGTTATACACACAGGCGTTGTAATGCAGTAGCATAATACATTGGCCTTCGGGGCAAAAACATTTACATTTTAGCTACATGCTGCTTTCATTAGTAGTTGAAAAAATGCCACCAGAACACTTTTGTTACTGTAGCTTTGCAAATCTTTCCTCCAGGGTCCCTTTTTCTTTCTTACAAAACCTAATGTTCAGCTCTTCAGCACCTAACAGTTTCTCTTTATGCCCAGGTTCTTCTCTTTCTCTCTCCCTTTATGTATATAGCTTACAGTCCTTTTAATATATCCTTCCTAACAAATTCAACTCAGCAACAGGCCCTGAGATGTATTTCTTTTTTCAAAGGTTTTCTCGTGGTGAGGGGAAACATTTACAGAGGTAAAACATACATTTTACCTCTTTGGATGAAAGGTGCAGCTCCCAGTGGAGTGTAGGAAGCGAGAAGTCAGAGTTCACACTGAATGTGCCACATCATTTGATTCAGAACCTTAATATCCATGTAATGATCACTAATGCTCACTTTCTCACTAGGGAGAACTTAGAAGAAAAAACACTTTTGATTTTAGGTGACAGAGGGTAACTATTTTATGATGATGAAAAAGCTCTAAAATCAAACCTGCACAACTTTGTTAAACAGAATTGTACCTACTTAAATCAGGTCTGAATTTGGCTTGCATAGCACAAAACTGATTTCAGCTATTCTTGCAAGAATTTAACTACTATGAGAAATCTATTTAACTGGGTTTTGTTCTGCCTCTGGAGTGGTGGTGTTTATACCTTTCTATGAAAGAAACCTCACAGAGGATGCAGATGAGTTCTCAGAACTCTCTTAAGCATGCTTTGATCCTGAAAAGGTATTTTGAACATCTTTATTCCTTGCTTTTCCCACAGCACTTCTTTGCAACCCAATGATCAGGAGTATTATCTTTATATGTACTCAAGAGTATCTGTGTATGTTATGCCCTTGACTTGCACAGTTTTGTAAACCACTTACTCTTCTGTGGCTTTTGCACTATGAATTTGGCTCATGACTGGCTAACATTTAAGACTTCTACATTGTAATTATGCTCAATTTAAACTGTAATCCTAGATGCATAGTTATTTTCAGGTCGGGATTCTATACGGAAGGGGTTCTTTTGTATGTGAACTAGCCATCTGTGTTCCAGTGGCTGCCTGACACTCACTGTGTCCAAAACTCATAGTATGCCCTGTGTTAGGACTTGAAAGCTCTTTTGTGGAAATTTCTTTGCCTGAAATGTCCAAATCTAGACAGTTAAGGATTTATCTGTTGCCTGAACTTCATTACAGTTCAGAGATGAAGCACAGCCTCATCTACAGTGTGTACATGTCACTGGCTATATAAGTGCTCAACTTCATAGATGATCATCAAAAAGAAGACACTTTGAAGCATCGCCTAGCCAGACATCTAAATTTTTTTTTTTTTGTTACAGTAATTATAGTGGAAACATACTAATAAAAATTTAAGTATAAAAAATGGCAACTGTATCCTGCAGGCTAGTTATTTAAACTTTTTTTTTGGACATCGAAGTCCACCATGTAGTTACCTTGGAAGCTTCTGCTCAGATCTGGAGCCAGTGTGTCCTACTTGGGAGTAAGGATTTTGAAAGGTAGAAGGGTATTTAGAATTTAGACTGAACACAACAATGGCTAGCTATGCTTGAGAATCCTCTTAATCAGAGGTTAAGGGGGTAGAACTGCATTAAACGTGTCACATGTAAGACCGTCTTGCCTATAGGCCAGGTGCCTCCATCCTCTCATCCACTGATATGAATGAGCATTGCTTTTTTTCTAGTCTGTTACCAATTTCGTTTTTTTCTTTTACCCTAAGAAGCAGTTTTGGCTAAGTAAAAGGATGGTTATGTCTGGGTTTTGTACTAATATGAAGATTGGACTGAGAAAGAATATCTGTCGGGACAAAGAAAGCGGGAAGAATTCCCATTTCATAAAATAAAGACAGAATAAGCATCTCACTGGTTGGAAAACCTATTATTGTATATGTCATGGTTTAACGCTAGCTGGCAACTAGAACCAAGTAGACTCTCACTGCCTCCTCCTCCCCACCGCCCCCCCAAACGTGGAGAGGGGAGGGGGGCACTGAAACCAGGACAGTATCCATCCCTTATTCCATACAATTTACATCATGCCCAGACCTTTTACTTTCCATAGTCACCATTACTTTCCTGCCTTTGAAATATACATGTACATATACATATACACACACACGTACAGATATCATTCCCTTAGTCTGTGGCCCATCTCTCTAAAATGTCCATTGAGATCATTTAGTCCATAACTTTGAGGTCCATCTGTCATAAGAATCTTTCAGGACAGGACAGGAGAGATGGTGTGTGTGGAGTTGAATTGTGGCACACTGCATCTGGAGCTCACAACTGGTGTATCTGGAATGGTCCATGCCCATGGTCTGTGCGTTGACAGTGTCGATCTCGAGAAAGTTGCCAGGTGCCAGTTGCTGAAGCCAATTCTGGTTCCATCACCACTGCACTTTACTCAGTTTCCTCAAAGTTCATTCTTCATTAATTTGGGCAATTCTTGAAGGTCCCACTATCCATCGCTCTCAATGTAGTTTTTAACAGTCCAATGTATTGTTCAATTTTCCTGGAGGCTGGTGTATGATAGAGTATGGGATATACCCACTCAATGCCATGTTCTTTGGCCCAAGTGTCTGTGAGGTTGTTTAGGAAATGAGTCCTGTCGTCTGATTCAGTTCTCTCAAGGGGTGCCATGTCACCATAAGACCTGCTCCGCCGATCTGGTGGTGGCTTCCACCATTGTAAGCACATGGTGTTCGCCTTGGCGGGTTTGGGTGGGTGTAATGTAACCAATCTGCCGGGCCTCCCCATATTTATCTTTCAGCCATCGTCCTCCATACCAGAGAGGTTTTAACTGCTTGGCCTGCTTAATTGCAGCACACATTTCACATTTGTGAATAATCTGTGTGATGGTGTCCATGGTCAAATTCACCCCTCGATCACAAACACATCTATATATTGCGTCTCTTCCTTGATGGTGTGAGGTGTCAAGGCCCACCGAGCTACAGGTAATTCACCCTCATGTTGCCAGTCCAGATACACCTGAGTCACTTCAATCTTAGAAGCCCGATCCACCTGCTGGTTGTTTTGATGTTCTTCAGTGGCCTGAATCTTGGGTACTTGGGGATCTCTGTGACATACTTTCACAACCAGATTCTCTGTCTGGGTGGAAATATCTTGCCACAGTAGGACAGCCCAGGTAGGTTTGCCTCAATGCTGCATTTGCCACCATGTTAGTATAGAGATAAAGTACTAGCCATTTGTCTTGTTCAGCAATATCTAAAGCCAGATGGATGGCTTTCACCTCTGCAAACTAGTTCAATTTACCTGATCTTTCAGCAACTTCTGCAACTCATTTTGTAGGAATCCGCACAGCAATCTTCCACTTTCAATATTTTCCTACAATACAGCAGGATCCATCAGTAAACAGGGCATATTTCTTCTCATTTTCCGGTGGTTTACTATATGGTGGGAACTCTTCAGCACAAGTCACCTCCTCCTCTGGTGATATTCCAAAATCTTTGTCTTCTGGCCTGTCCATGATCCCTTCCAAGATTCCTGGGCAAGTGGGTTTCCTCTTCAAGCTAGTTGTGTGATCAGTGTGACCCACTTATTCCACGTGGCATAAGTTGTGTGATGTGCAGAGGGGACCCTCCCTTTGAACATCCTGCCCAGCACCAGGTGTTGAGGTGCTAAGAGGAGTTGTGCTTGCAGTTGGCCCCAGTTGCAGTGTAGAGCACATTTTTAACATCTTGTCTTGTCTGGACTGGCCTAAGGGCTACTGCATGAACTATTTCCTGTCTAATTTGTTCAAAAGCTTGTCGTTGCTCAGGGTCCTATTTAAAATCATTCTTTAAGGTCACTTGATAGAGAAGACTTACAATCAGACTGTAATTTGGAATATGCATTCTCATGTACCCATGCCTGTAGATTTGAGGTAGGTTCTTCATCCAACTTCCTCATGTCCTTGCCATGGTCGCAGAGGTAAAAACACAGGGTGCCTCATGATACGTACCCTCTATACGCTCTTTCTTGAGCAGGAAAATGCATAGTCCTAATAGCTGAAACACCAGTCCGTACAGGTGGAGAGTAGGACCTATCATCTTTGAGTTGCTGGAACTCCCAGAACATTTTTTTGAACAGGCTTTTATTTCCTGTGGACAGTCTTTCCACAGCTGAGATGTAGGCCCATAGGGAAGTAGAAAAGCTTTCTTCATATTGCAGAAGCTGGCCAGCTGTTACATCTACCATTGGTTATTCTTTGTCTCTCCAGCTTACTGTTGCCATATGATGATGGTGCACTCTGTAGAAACTTCCACCGTATGGGATGGATACATCAGATTTCGTCTGCATCTGTGGTTGACTGTGGGTTTCCCAGGTCATGATAAACCAGTTCCCACAAAGCTAATTCCCTCAGGTACTGGATACCTCTCTCCATGATGATCCACTTCCCTGAGTGAAATATAACGTCTTCCTTGAAGGAATACCTTTCCTTTATGGCTAATAGAAGTCACCTCCAGATGTTGAGAGTTTATGTTCTTTTCCAGTCTCCTTGTCAATACCCCCTTCCCTAGACAAAGATCCCAGCTGCTTGTCTTCCCTGCTCTCTAATTCCAGGCCACTGGCCCCGTTATCCCAGCATCAGAGCAGCCAGGTGACAATGTGCTTACCTGAATGTCGGCTGAAATATTTTCATGTATCTCACCACTCCCCGAGGGATAAGGATCAGGTAATTACTTCCAGTTCTTCCTCCTTTTCTCATGACGATCCTGGTTCATCTTCATCGTTTCCTGAGAACTGATTTTTGTGTATATCTTTTCTTCTCTATAGGGGTGACTGATACTGGCACAGCTTGGTTTTCTGGTTCAGTGGCCACAGTGCCTGTCACAAGGGTTGGAGTAGGTACAGTGCTCACTGTGGGGGTTAGACTAGCCAAAGTGCTCGTTGTGGGGCTTGGAGTAGCCATAGCGCTCATCATGGGGGTTGGGATAGATGCAGTACTTGTTGTTGGAATAGCGTGCCTGCATACACACCCTAAGCAATACCAAGATCTGGAACACATTAAAAAAAACCTAGCAGTAGGAGCATGCTGGTTTGAGCATCCCCTGTGTATTTGAAATTCTCTAAGATTGTTGTAATTACCCTGGAGGAGAAGAGGGAGGTGAAGAAAGGTGTTTCCACCACAGATTAGTCCTCTGAGGAGAAAAGGTAAAAAGTTTAATTACTAAAAGTTTCCACTAGGTTCCTGAAGTGCGAAGATGAAACTGCTGCTGTCGTTTCACCTTGTTAATCACTCTTAATCACCAAGTACAGCCACAACACACCTGATTTCACTATACAGTAAGTCCACACTACAAGGCACAGCAAAATGATAACCTTGAGACATTTCCCAGGTATGATGAACAGCACAACAGGGAGCACATACAGTAGGTTGTGTGTTACAAGACACAACCCCAAGAGCAACACTGTGACTGTTAACCCAGTACAACGAATGCTTATGAAAAATTTGTTCTAATGTGCTCTGATGAGGTTTGTCATTATCTCAAACTTTCAAGCCTTACATTGAGTGCCAAAAAGGACTGTCGTGTTTAACCCCAGCCTGCAACTAGAACCATGGAACTGCTTGCTGCTCCCTTCCTAGTCCCCACACAAGAAAGGTAGGGAGAAGAGGGGGTAAAAAAAAGAGAGGGAAGAGAGAAAAAAAACTTTATTCGTTGAGATAAGGACAGTTTAATAAAAACAATATCAGAAAAGGAAAAATAGTAATAATAATAACAATAACAGTAATGACAGGGGTCACTTCACTGCCCAGTGAATTGGCATCGTCCAGAGCAGTGATCACAGATTCCTCCACTCTGGCTAACCCTCATTTATATACTGAATATCACGTCTATGGTATGGAATGTTTCATTGGCGATTCAATTATTCTGTCTATGCTTCTTTGGGAAGCTGAGAAAAGTCCTTGAATAGTGTAAACGTCACTTGACAACTAAAACCAACAGGTATTATTGATATTCCTTTCACAGCAACCACTAGAAAGACATTAACTCTTTTCCAGCTGAAACCAGGACAGTATAGAACTTCAGTAAAATATAAGGGAACATGTAGGATGTTCACTGTAAATAAAAAAATATTTATTTTGCATGCCAACAACAATAAACATGAAATAGAGGGAGTTTAGAGGGCTTTCCTCATAAATTTTTGTTGGCTTTATTTTTGTTATTTTACTGTATATACTGTTTGAAATTTGTTCTCATTCTCATTAAATACATTGAAGTATGTCTGGTTCTAATTAATAGAAGAGGTTTAATTTTCCAGAAAAAAAAAATCCCTGATTTTTATAATATTTTTTAAAAATACACAGTATGTGTCATTCAGAAACTAGCCAGAGTAACCTAAGCTATTTTACTAACACAGTCTTTCTGCTGACATAGGACGTTAGCTCCATCCCTGTATATGGGATTGTTTTAAAAGACAATGGGGAGTAATATAAAACCTTAATATTTTTTAATTTGACAATGTGACAGTTTATGAAAGCCCAGTGACTTAGTGTCTGTTGTTTTATGAGATTGACTTACATCTTAAATAAACACTAGAACTATAGTATTGCTTTTGCTTTCATTTTTCCCCCTTTGACTCCTCTCCACCTGTATTTGATTAGCTATAGAAAGATAAAAGCATGTTACCTTAATTTTCACAACAAAAATGCAGAATTAAATAAAGGTTTCAGTTTCTCGCAGTTTTCTTTCTAGAGGCTCCAGGCAGCTGCTAATCATTATTTTCGCAAAACTAAAACAAGACCCCAGGTTAGTCTGTGCTAGTTCATTTACAAGAATCTTCTGTATTTGATTAGACTCATATGGTTAATAAGGATGTCAGGTAGAAGCAATTGGGCCATTTATTTCTGTAATGTTATTAACTGTCTGTTCTCTATAGGATCATTTAGATTTTCTTGGAAGAAACAGAAATAGGACTATACATTCTGGTGGTAATAGTCCTAAGATGCATTAGGAAGTTACACTGCTTCCATCACCTCCTTCCATTAATGGAATATTTTTAGGTGGCTTTTGTTTTGTGTGTATTGTATATCTCTAGAATCCAACAATCAGTTTCTAATTGCATAAAAAATAGTTTGAAATGCTGAGCAAAATTATAAAATTGTGAGAAAATGAATAAATAAATCCAGGCTTTCTCTCCCTTCATTTCCAAGTTTCTAATCCTTTGACTCACTTGGCTGTAATAGAGTCATTTTCAGTTACCAAACAGACAAAAATAAGTCAATTAGATCTGCTTGGCTTGTGCAAAGTCCAGCACTAGATAACACTGAAGTGGCACACCATGTTTGGAGTTTGGAGCTGACAGGTAAATCCGATGCCCATGTGAAACTGAAGTTGCAGATGTCAGAAAATGACCTTCTATGTTTAAGTGCCACCTCTGGTAGAGGTGTACTGTTAGGGTTGTACAAGGGTGCAGGGGCAAGCAGAGAACTTCATGCTTTAGTTCCTGAAGCAGATGTACAGACAAAGTATGATGTTTCCACAGAATAATAATAATAAAAAAAAATATCCCAAACAAAACCAAAAAGCTACAAACATTTTGCTCTTACTTGCTATTTCTATCATGACCTATTTTCATTTAAAACATAATGCTGCACCAGCATTGTACAATTTTTTCATCCTGGAAGTGCTTTAAGCAACAGATGGCACTGGCAATGATACCTAATGTTAATTTGGTAATGGTCTCTATTATGGGACCCTTGACCTCAGCTTAAAAGCTTGCCAAGCTTTAACCATTTTGGGCAGAATTTTCATGCTGGTTGCACGCCTTTGTTTAAAGGACATAAGAGAACAGCCAAACTCCATGTGGTTATGCCATTTCAGACATTAGTTTACAAAAAAAAGGTGGCATTTGCTAATATGCAAGCTACCAAATATAGAGGAAAAGTCTTTTGAGATTATTAGAAACATTGCCCAGATTTAACTGTCTGTACAACTGTATAACTGTCTGAAATTGCAGCTCATACAACATTAGAAAAACTTATCAGAGTCTGACTACTAAATTCTTTTCAATACTGGTTGTCATGGGCATGCTGAATTTCCGCAGAGCCATCACGGGCTGGGTGAAGTAGGCATTTTCTGTTCAGGCAACAAGCAAGCCCTTTTCTGTAATTTTCCCTCTAGGCTTCCAGGAGATGCTGTGCAGTATAATACCAAGAGAGGGGAAACTTAAACCGGAATTTGATCAGGGTTGCTCTGTTTGGTGACTCCTGTGCAGGGGGCTGACTGCCTTATTGATCAGTGAGGTGCTTGCTGGGTGGAGCATGGGAAGACAGAATTTGTGTTACCAAGAGGAGACATAATGAAAAACTATGAGATGAGCTGGCAGAGAAAGAGGATTAGGGCAGCAATCAGACTGGCACAGGAGACAGAGGGAAATCACAATGAGAGGAGCTGTAAGCAAAAGGACAGAAATGCACCTGCTGTTTAGGCACATTTCTATTCAGGGTCTGGATTTAAACTAATCATTTCTGTTTCTGTTTTGTTGTTCTCAAATAGTGCAAGCTATTGAAAAAAGGCATGTTGCTCTTCTATATTTCAGAAAATACACAGGACAATAGATCAGGAGTGGTCTGTCACCCCGGTGCCTGTGGTCAAGAATTGGGCAGTACTGGGACAGAGATGAAAAAAGCCCTTTGTGGCCCACAGTCCATTACAGGATGGGAGTACGCATTCATCTGAGATACAGGGCAATTCTGTGGTATTGACCTTAAAAGCTTCTACTTTTTTTTCCCCACAGCATATGATACTTTTTCATATTTACAGCTTTGGATTTTTCAGCAGACAAGGGCTCCTCATGTGATAAAGACCCGTCATAAGAGTATTGCTTGGATAGCTCATGAACCTGTGTCCCATGCAGCTTCAGAGCCACAAAGTGGCAAGACAGAAGGAGCATGGCAGGCACTGGTGACAGTATTTAACCAGCCAACATGGCAGATGCCTGTAGACTTACTGGTGACTGGCTCAAGCATTTAGAGGCAGTCCCTGTGATTCAACAAATTGGGATTTTGTAGGGAGTACACTTTCTGAAAAAAACCCCAACAAATCAGAGTAAGAAACTTAATACAATAAAAGAAAATTATAGGTAAAATTTAAATGCTCAAGAGAGAAGCTCCAGAATGTCATGTGGCAGACATTTATTACACCATACATAGTTTGCTTACTATGCCTTTACTTCCTTTAACTTAGCAGATGAATGAAGCCAATAGTATTATCTGACAGCTATTCAGCACTTTTATCACATGCTAGGGTTTGGATTTAAACACTGGGGTTTATATAATTCTTTTGAATTCACTTGGGAAATCTTAGTAGAATGAACCATATTTACCTGAGTTACTGAAACACAGAAAATGTGGTCCTCAGTCCTTGTTGAAGAGATAGTGAGATACAACACACAGAAATAAAACCCTACTACACACACAGCCAGAAAGGAAAGGAAAGGAAAGGGAAGGGAAGAAAAAAGGAAGGAGAGGGAAAGAAAAGGAGATAAAATTGCTTATTTATGTGACGTAAACTTGTACATTTCCTACTTACATCAAGATAGGATGGACATGTGGAGAGACAGTTGCAACTATTTCTATACCTTCACTGTGACAATCTCCTGTGAAAAAGAGGGTCTCAAAAACTGAACATCTCTTTGTCCATCTCATGCTTTTAAAGTTTACAATGAAACAAGCTATAGCAGAAGCACTGTATGCAACTGAAAAACGGGTAATATTTTTATAGTCTTCCTCTCTGTGTGTATATGACAAAAAGTTTATTAAATACATGGATTTGTATGTGTATAAAAGTATGCATACTTTTAATATTGTTCCTTGCCATAATATCTGTATAAATTATAACTCATTTCCTCTTCCAACATAAGATCTTCAAAATGTGACATTACATCCTAACATAGGGTATAAAAATGAATTTGGTTTTCCCTCTTTTTTCTCGTTGTTTCACAGCATTCCACTGACAAGAAAAAGGAATAGTAGTTTAAATGACAGAGGTGGGTTTGTAATCACAAAATAATATACCTAAAATCCTCATAAAATAGAAGATTCAGAGTGTAGCTATTTTGCCAACAAATGCAGTATTCACTGCATTAGGAACATATTTGTCAGGGTAAAAGATGAGAATTCAGGTGGTCCATCTACATAATGGATAATAATATACCCAGAAATGTGGCCAAAATTTGGATGGGAAAGTTTTCTGGTTCCCTGTTTATCTGGAAACAAATGAATAACCTGTTATAAACCCATGTATGATATAAATGGAAAAGGAATTAAACGTTAAAGATAAAGAGAATTTTTAAAAAAGTTTTGCAGTCAGTGCAAAAAGTGCAGATTTTTAATTTGTCTGAACATCAGCTGTTCTAACATCCTGTAGCATCTATGTTTCATTATCTTGCCTGCATTGTCAATATGATGGTATTAATGCTAGGAAGCATGAGAGGCAGCATCTTTCTATTTTGTTCTTTGGCTAAAGCATTGGAGTGACTTATTTTTCATACATAAAACATATGGATCTTAAATGGGTCCAACTTTTAGAGGGCAAGCGACCAGAATATTTATGAGCACTGAAATCTTCCAAGACCTTAGTTCAGGCTCTTTTGGTGTGGGCTGGGCTCCATGAGTCAGCTTAGGGAAGGAAATTGTCATAGGTAGAGATGGTTTATAGAAGTAAATTTGCTTGTGCTGTACATTCTTGTACAAATTGAGGCTTTTCTTTTCAAAGAATGTTTTATTACTAATCCTGACCCACTCAAGGGACCTTCTTATTGTAGTAATATCAAGTATCTGTCAGATCTGTGTTGACTTTGCGTTAGGCGAGAACTTAACTCTTTTTTTTTTTTTGCTGTTTTAATACTTGTTCTCCAAGTATTAAGAATTAAGCTTCTTTGGTGCAGACTCAACACACTTCTTATCCTATCTGATGATCTCAGTTGATACAAGCAATTTGTGAGATCTTGGAGATGGATCCAGTAGTGTACACCCTGACCAATGCACCAAAATGAGCACTAATGTAGGAGAACCTTCACTGTAATGCTCCTATGGACTCCATGCAGAGAGAGAGGTAATTCTCGAGGACAATTCACACCCAAGCTGGTAATGGAGTAGCACAGTCTGAGCTTAGGCATCTTAGTCTTGTCTGTGAAACTAATGAGAATATGTCATGGTTTTTGTGTTAAGTTTTTAGATTACAGTTTCCCCAGCTGGAGACAAATACAGGAAGCTAATGAACAGTGGACAACAGACAGCTGTGGCCTTTCCACTTACCAGACACATGTCGTATAGAAATGTCTTTGGGACATAGCTGTTGGTCTTACTTTTCAAAAATTAAGTTGGAGTCGGTCATTTATTCAGAAAGCATAGCCAGGTGAAATTAGATGTATTTCTGCTTCTGTCTTTTATACTATATTCTGTTGCCTGTAGACTTCTCATAAGGGATGTGGGAGACCTGCATGGTTTCAAAATTCCCGTTGCCACTTGCAGAAAATATCTGACTGAGGATCTCAGAAAGACAGCAAAGTAGTGAGCAACTGAACAGAAATCTTCAAAATCACAGTCAGAGTTAATCATTTAAGTTGCAAGCCAATATTTTATTGAATCTAATTCTCCATTAAGACTGTTCTATAAAATTGATGTTTTGTACTTGAAGTTAGCATATTGCAACTGCTTTGGAGCAGGGACTATAAGTTTTATTTTCATACATGTTTAGGAATCTATTAAATATTAAATAATGCAGAATATGATCTCTGAGCACAGGAGATATTTTGCATTTATCATTGTAAGAAAATATAGACTTTTCTGAAGCACTGATGATGGATGGAAACTTCAAGGTGAAAAATGTCTTAAAGGAGTTTATTTTTAAATGTGCAAAAAAACTATTAGCGCTTTTTAATTTGATGGCAAATATTTGAGATGTTGTGGATTATATTTGGAAAGGCACCAGGATGCTAGTATAAAAAATACTTTGGCAAATTAGACTACAATAAAAATAAGGAACAATGAACAGATTGAGTCTCTGTTGAGGTTCACAATAATGTCTTGGCTACAGAACAATTTATACATTTAAATCAAAATATTACTGTACACCTTTTTTCTCCATTAGAAATCTATAATTATGCGATAACAGTAAAATGGAGATTGTATATTGCAAATGGAACAAGAGAGTCATCTTGCTGGCATAATGAAAATAAAACCATACCACTCTGCTCCTGAAGGAGTTCTGACTCCCACGCAGCAAAATTCAGGCAGCAAAATTAAAAGCACAGAGAACAGGGAAGATGATCTTTAGGGAAAAGAATGAAAGGAAGAAAGAAGGAAAGAAAGAAAAAGAAAGAAAGAAGGAAAGAAAGAGAGAAAGAAAAGAAAGAAAGGAAAAAGAAAGGAAAGAAAAAAAATATTATATTTGGAAATCAGTGTAGATCAGATGGTCACAACCTTTTTGTGGCTTAGACTCACCCGATGAAGCTCCAATGTTCTAAACTTCTTTAAATTTCACAAACCCAGTACATCTACCTCAGCACCTGTTATCTTAAGCTCAAGGCTGTGTCTTACCTTTAGAGTGCTCGAACCACACAAGTGATGCCTTACTCTTTGACTGGGAACCACTGAGATCAAGTATAACAATGGGAGGAACAGCAGTGAAGAGAAAAAAAAATCATTTTTAGTGATCTAGTAGTAGTCTCTTTGTTTCTCTGAAAATCTAAGCTAAAGGACCACAAAGCTGATTGATAAATCCTCCATAAGGCGTCTTTATAAAAGACAAATTATATTCTTTGCTATAATTAAAAATAAATAAATAAATAATAATCTGGGAAGGAGTATTGGGAAATGTCAACCAGCTTGTAGTTCTTGCAACAGGTTTACAACTGGTTTGCATGGGAAAACTACCAGTCAGGTCTTGCTCTAAACTTTGGGTTTTATTTGCACCACAACATTTCACAAAAGCATGTCAGGCTGAGAACATAGTGGCATGAAAGGAAATTATCTGTGTTCCAAACAAGTTAAAATTTGTTTTGAAATAGGTAACTCATATAGTCATTTATATGACCAAAAAATAAACCCCCAAAAAACACCAACCAAAAAAACTAAACAACCAAAAACCAGAATGTAGAGACTTGGATACAAGTGACAAGAAGTCATAACAAAGATCATGTACTTATGTGCGCTGTATAGGAATGTGTGCTGGGCTAAGTAGTATAACAGGCCTGGTTAGAATCTGCTGGCTGTTGATTTTCACCCTTTCCCTGTCTTCTGCAGTTGTGTTGTAGAGGCTTGCAAAAAAGAGGTAAAAGATTAGAGTCTTTTGCTGTAGAAATTCTGTTGTGTCAAAAATGAGATTTCATAACCTGTCCTTATGCCAATTTGCACACAAGAATCCACGTTTTCTGTTTACTTATACATCATTTTTATATTTTTTTAAGGTGGTAAGTAGGTCCTAGAATGACTAATAGTCTGATGATGTTGGTGCTTATGTGGGACTCAGGGTCTGAATTAGTTCTTACACTGGTTGACTGAAAGTAGGAACATGGATTCATGTTATTTATTTCTCCTGCGTATAAATGCTGCCTACAGAAATCTTGCAGGTTTTGTTTTGTTTTGTTTTGTTTTGTTTTCTTCTCTGAATTCCCAGGCTTGGCATTGACATTTTAATAGATACTGAAACATTTCCCAAAATTTCCCTAGTTTGAAGTTATAATATTTCTCATCCATAACTGTTTTGACCAGCTTTCCAGCAGATACCTTCATTTATTTATATGTTCTGTAAATGGAATAAAGGAAGTCTGGGTTTGTTGCTAAGTAGTCTATTTTACACTAAAATCCTTAGAGTAGTTTGGCTTGTAATGATTTACCAATACGTGACTGGAATTGGTGATATTTTAATCATGGGAGTTCATGGCAGTGTTTAATCAATCCTGTGACTAATTGTCTATGCTGAATCCATAGAAGATATAATTTGTACTGTTCTTATTCTGAATAAGTGACTCCTAAGTCCAAAGAATTAAAATGTAATTTTTACTTTATATTGTTTGTTTTGAAACACAGACCTCAGTCTGTGATTATGACAATACTCACCACGGAAATAGAAGCTTGTCTGGTATTTAGTTTATTGTTAGAATCAGACTCTCAGGACAAACTTACTCTGTTCAGAAAAGATGGGGCACTGTTCAGGAGTCTGACATGTCTTCCAGCATATATGTGAGATGTGTAATTTGGCTAGTTCGTCTTTTGCTACCACTGCTGCTGGATTAGAATGACAGGAAAGCTTTTTGCAGACCTTTACTGATTTATGAATTTTCTTCTTCTTTCTCAGAAGAAGCATGTTTAAATGTGGATGCAAAGATGTGTGCAGTACATGTTTGTCCCCAGGAAATTATTGTTGTTCTTTTGGGAAGACATAGAAGGAACATGAACTTAGGACCCTGTTCAAAGAACCATAGTAGTTTCTTACGCTTACAAAGTGGTATGGTAATATGTCAATTAACATTAATGATGAAAATCCAAAATATTTCTCTGGGAAGTTCAGAAGAATGTCAATATAATTACACGTTGGGAAAATGGCATATGTGGTAATTACAATGACCTGTGGCAGAAGATTTTTCAGATTCAATCCCTTAGGTTGCCTTTTGTTTTTTTCTTAATTCAACTTCCTCTCTTTCTACATTCTTGTCTAGAGCTCCCCAAATAAACCTTTCCCAACCTTGGGTCAAATATTATTGCTATGAAACAACCTAAATAATAATTCTTGCACTTTGATACCAATAGATTCAAAATATAACGCTCTTCTTCAAGGATGGAATGTCAGCACTGTTGCATTGCAGCCAATACAGCATCCTTCAGGGCATGCACATGATTTCCTTGGGTTGTCATCATCCCTCAGTGCAAGCACAAAACATTTAGTATTCTGTTAGTACAAAGTATTTAGCATTCTGTTAGCTCCCCCCCAGTTTCAAAACTGTTCTGCTTCTTAATAAGTAAAGTGCATCTATGGAGATGTGCATTGGCGGGCTCTTTGTGAACAGGCTGACTGTTCCATGTTATAAGCATTTTTCTCTGGAGCTGTATTCTCTTTATTCAGGTGCCCATTTATCTGCATTATTTTATATTTTGGTATTTGACAAAACCTCCACAGTTCAAATATCCTAATTGTATTTTCTTTTTCATACCAAGGAAGTGATTTTGTTCATAAAATACAAAAGTATAGTTTGGATTATGGTGTTAAAATGCTACTTAAAACTGTTCTGTTTTCTCATTAAAATGTTTTCCCTATCTTATTAGCCTCAGGAGATACAGCTTGTTTTTTCCATGCAGGTCCTAGGGGACAATAAGCAATATGCTACACGTCAGTTACATCATATTAGTTTAATAACACCTGGAGTAACTTAGCTGCAAATGCTCAAATTATTCTACTTACCCACAGATCTCTAATTATGAATAGGAAGCCAAGGATTTAATGAAGAATTGTATAATTCTTTAATGGCAATTTTATGACAATGTAATTGGCCAGGTTCTCACTTTCATTTGGATCCATTTGTACAGCTGGGGGCAGCTAAGAAATCCCCCAGGCACACAGCAGTTCCTGGCTGGCATAAAGGCAATACTGACTTGTACTTCAGCTGTCTGGAGCAGCCGTCTGCACTTTGGGGTTCTGGAAGCTCAGCAAAGCAACGGAAAATGCTTTATCTCTATGTGCAATACTGAGCAGCCAGACCTGAAGATCAGAGCTAGTCATTCCTGACTGCTTCGTTATGCAGAGTTGCCTAAGTTACCTTTAGATGACATTGTTTAGGAACCAGAGGTGTTCCAGCCAGAGCAGCAAAACCCTGGTTTTACTCTTCTGAAACCCAGGTCTGACTTTGGTTCCAACCCTCACATTTGGCTGAGTTGGGAAAATGAATGCAGGAAAAAGTCACCTTTGTGATTCACGTTTGAAACTCGATAATAGGTACCTCAGTTTTAGAGAACTGAATTTGATGAAGAATCTGAAAAAATGTGAGATAAAACTTGGACCGATCTGAAAAAAAAAAAAGCTTAAAAATCCTATGCTTCAACATGCACTGAAGGCTTCCTATGTGGTCTATCACCTGTTGTTGAAATCAATGGGTCAGGGCCTTGCAATGTGCATCAGATACACTGCTGAAGGTGCTCTGATTTCTGAGAAAAACCAAGATTAAAATATAGGGACTGTCTCTACTTATTTTTTTTTTTTGTCATTGTTGTTGTTTCAGTTTGTTTAGAATATTAAGTTGAACAATAATGTTATTGTTTTCATAACTCTATGTTTTGAATTCATTCCCATCTCTGACTACTCACTTCTGTAAAGAGAGATTCCAGCATCCTCATCATACTGGCCCTTACAAGGCACATAAACCATGCAAGGCTGAAGCAGGGATTCTCCTGCCAACTTTTCCTCTTGCTTATTTTCTTGGGAAGAATTTTGCCCCCAAAAATAAATGTTTTCACTGTTGAAAGGCAGTAACAGTGCTGCAGTAGAAAATGGTGTTCAATCCATCCCATCTGTGGGTAAACACAATATTAAATTTCTTTTCAAAAGTAAACAACAGATGCTTTTCAGACATTATTCCTTCAGAGTCACTTTAAAATGTGAGAATTCCTACAGCATATAAATATCTTGCAGTTCAAAGTATAAAATATTGCAGCCTTGAATAATGGTCTTATAATCAGAAGGTGATTAAAACAGCACATTGACTCTTTAACATGAGTGATGATATCCTAAGGATTGACTGTCCTATGGGACTCTCAAGCTGCCTTTTACTCATCATCTTTCTAGAAAATGCCATAAATTAAGTAAGTAAAAATTATAAGTAGAATTATATGCAGATGTTGAGTGAGCCTTCAACCCAGCATAACTGTATAGGGTATAAGGTATTCTGTTTGCAGACTCAAGTTCAGTATAACTTCTAGGTGACTTTCAGGAACAGAATTGAGAAGAAGCAATTGTCATAATGAAAGTGTCTCAGATGTTAGTGTTAGTTTTGCATCATCGATTTCTAATCAGGGATATACTTTCCTTTTGCAATGGAAGAAGAGCATATAGTGCAGGGGTAGCTGATTCATCAAGGTGTGATCTCTACCTAGACAGTACTTCTAACTGTGATGATGGTATCTAACCAGGTATCTAACCAGGTATCTAACATCTAAGGGAGTAATGATCTGGGAACTTGACAATTAAAAACTCAGTTAGCTAAGCAATTTTCTCCCCTCTGCCTTCCCTCCCCCCCGCCCCCCCAGCCCTGGATTTTTGGAGGTGATAGTCTCCATTTTTTCAAACTCAGGTAGTTCTATGAAATGACACAAAGAGAAGCCAATCTATTCTAACTATTGTAAATGACAAAAAATAAATACAAGCAAACTCATCATGGATTCCTTGACAAGTAAACGACTCTAAAAAAAATCAGTAGCGTCATAAGTTTATAAGCATTTCTTCTGTCTTATTCCAGCTGATCTTTTAAGTAAGTAGAACTGTTAGAGTTTTTGCAGTCACTATCCTTCAGGAAAGTATATTCACCTAAAAGAAACTGTATTCATTGACAGTAATAACTTCATAGTATGTTGTTGTTTGACCATTTCTTCTAACAAGTATTGTATGAAACACAAGAAGATTTGCCCTCTGAATTTTTGTTTCATTTAATTTCATGTGTTAAGTTTGTCATTGTGTCCCAAATATGATAATCCCTTCTTTATGGCCAGAGCATAAACCTTGTTTTATTTTAATCCTTAGTCAAACAACTAATTAAAAATGGTTCCAATAAAAAGAACTTTCAGCTTTCTGGAACTTAATGCAGCATAATGAACATCAAGAATAGACTCTTTAGGATCACTTTTGAGATTTGGAAATCCCCTATACATATCTGGTTCACCAATAGTATAAGTGAAAAGAGATTAGTCTGTATCGCATGTAATTCATGACAGTTACAGTTGAGAACAGTAGTGCAAAGTCAGGATGCATCCACTCCTTATCTGACTAGGGTAAGAATGAAGAAGGGGAGGGAAACAGGGAGAGAGCTGTAGAGCCATATCTTTCTCACTTGCTTAACTGCTACAGGATGTATTACTGGTCTAGATGGTGTTAATAGGAGGATTAATGTCCCTGTACCCTTCACTGTAAATATGTGGCAAGCCAAAAACAGGAAACACTTTTCTTGCAATTTACAGGCCAACTGGGGGTAAAAGTCAAACTTCACTGAATTCATTAAGTAAGCAAATATTACCTTGCTTGCTTTGAGGAATACCTACTAATTTTCTAGTTCAAGAAAACTGATATGTTTAAAGGTTACATTTTGCATGTTGCATAAATGCATATCACTGATATAGGACAGGACATGTATCTTTGGCTATAGAGATTTCATCTTGGCTTGCTTTAACTCAAAGCTAGTCTAGGCAGTTCAAAAAGGCACACTCAAGGCTCTTTAATTAAGAGCGAAAACAAATTCAAAAATAAAGATACACATTTTGGACTGGTTCCCATAAGCTACAGCCTTGTGCTTTCTCACACTGAAATCCACAAAGTGTTTAACATGGTTGTGCCCTTTATCTCTAATTAAACACTTGGTTTTGAACAGAAGGCTAACAGAACTAGTCAAATGAGCAATGCAAGACATACAAGTTTTATTTCTCACCCTCAGGTAACAGACCTATATAAATAAGTCTTGGTTTAGCTCAGAACCAAAAAAGACTGTTTCAGGTACTAAACAATACAGTTTTAGTGAGAAAACAACTTTGCAATTTAAATTCAATTGAGCTTTGATGAAAAGTTAGCTTTGATTACAAATTGAGGACAGTAGGTAAAGAAAATGTTTAATTGCAAATTCTTGCAAGTGAAATATTTTAATTTTTTTCAAAACAACCTTTGGATTGACATAAATAATTTTTTACATTTCAATAAAAGACAAAATTTTCTTTTATTTCAGTTTAGTAGAGGAAATTTTAAATCCAATTTCAGATATTGTTGCCACATGAAGTTTAAAAAGGGGAATGCTGGTAAACTGAAGATAATGCATGAAGTATCTGGAGTTAGTAGAAAATACAGCACATATTTAAGTTTTATATCACACTGCTAAAACAAATATAGCATCAAATTGTTGGGCTTTTAGAACTCTGTTTAAAATAGTTCAAATTATATCTGGTTTTCATTTAGACGAAGCAAACACACAAACAGTTTTCATCCAAATTATTTTTTCTTGTGTTCCACTATACCTACAATCAATCTACAATATAAAGAAACAAAAAAACCCCAAACCAACCAACTGGAAGTATTCTGCTAAATATTGAAATTGAGTCTATTTTTATACACAAATTTTGATACAGGGTTAAATGAACACAAATCATTGAATTGGTGATCTAAAATTCTAATTTTTAGATTCTGGCCTTGTAAAAAAGTCATGCTGTAGAAGCATGCATCTAAGGAGGTGTGCACTCGGGAGAGCAGGTAGAAAGCCTACAAGCTGGCTCAGTAAGTCACAGAGAGGGTTTATCATTTGTGTAATCGAGAATTAGTGGATGGGCCAATGCATGTAATAACAGGAGATGGATACAGCAGCATCTACACTTTTCTTTGCTGTTTTAAGAGAAAGGGCTACATGTAGTCCAACAAAAGGAGAACAATGTAGAAGGATTGGGCAATCCATAAAGAAACATAGATTAAATATTGAATTTTAAATGCTTGCATTTTCTTGCTTTTGGAAATCCCACTTTTTACCAAATATGACCAACTGATATAAAAGCTGATGTCTTCAGAGACTAGTTCACGTAATGTTTGTAAAAAGAGCTGGTTTTCAAAAAGGAAGTGAGTTTTCCATCACTCACTTTTTAAAAATTTTCTTATAAACTGTACTCTTTAGGTCTTTGAGAAAACAGGATTTTGCAGATCCTTATATGATTTTGCTGACACAAGAAGGGGACAGGTTTTCCATTGGTTGTTAAGAATTATTACATGACTGTTTGCAACAATTATCATGCATTCCATACCACATTTGCATTTCAGATGAAGTTTTGTTCTACCAATACTTCCCATATTTAGAAACCTCTTAGCTTTATAAAGACTACTTTGCTTCTCCCCTGCCTTTTCATTATGCTCCCCCCGTCCCCAACCACTTTAATCACTGGATAGGAAGGAAAGGAAACCTAAGATTAATATGGACAGTCTCTTCTATCTCCTCAACACGGGGTTTGTTTTCTGATTGTGGATTTTTTGCTGGTTACCCAACAGACAAAGAAGGGGGTTTGTTGCTTGGCAACTCTGCCTGTCTATTAGAGCTACTGTGCAAAGTATAATGTGTTAAGGGCATTATCCCTCCTTGAAGAATGCAAACACATCTCATAAGCAAACTGGACATCCAGCTGGAGCAGAGTAACCTCCTAGAACTTGGATAAAAGTTATCTAATAAGCTGTTCAAAGATGTGAAATGAGTTTGTCATAGATACTATATTGCACAATATGCTTTTGTTTACATTGAAACTGTTGAAGTTGCTTAAACAGTGTATATGAAGGACTCTTGTTAGCTAAGTGTTGTTACAAGTGTTGCTGGAATCAAAGTAACGTACACAGGGGATTTTATAAAGATGTTATACTGCAAAATGATGAGGACTAACATTTACAGATGCTAATATTTCAATTTCTAATCAAGATATATGATATGCATGTGCATTACCCACATGTGCTGCAGATGGTAAGCTTCATGAAGCTATCCTATAATTATTATGATATTTTAGAAACAGCCTTTTCAGGCAGGAAGGAACAAGCACATGGGATAAAAATCAAAGAAGTTGTGGGAGATGTGGAAGCAGGTGAGATAAATCATAACAGATTTATGCTTTTTCCCCAAAAATATATTTCATTCATTTCAAAGCTAGCAATCTGGGGAGTAATTTTCTTTTCTTCAGGTGGGTTTTATGTAGTTTCCTTAGGAAGTTTTTATGCATTTTTGATCAAAAAGTGACTCGGAGAATTATGAAACAGCAAGGGCAAGAAATATTGGTCACTTAAAATGATCACTAATACAAGAAATTTGGTTTGTTCTAAATTGAAGGTGAAGATAAATATGTTATTTTATCAGGGTATGCACACTTCTCTAAATTAACAGTTTTAGGGGGGAAAAAAGAATGAGAAACCAACTTTTCATAAAATAATGCGTTTAAAATGCTTAGTGACCTAGCTGGTGGCACTGCACAGTTTTCAGGATGTGATCAGCAAGCACATTTTACCCCGCAATAAAATTGTAATTAATTGGGTCTGGTCACATTCAAGACTTTGGAAAACTGAAATGAATTTGAACACTAACTCATTATAGTTATAATGGGTGTTTTTATTCAGGACCATTTTAGTTCATCAGTTTGTACCAAAGTCACACCTACGTATTCCGTAACAGTGCCTCCCTGAAAGAACAACAAACACACTGCTCTCACGTTAAACCTTCTCAGTGGATAAATAGTGAGATTATTGTTTTAAAATTTGTTTCCTTGACTTATCTCTTTTGTGAAAATCTTCCTAGATTTACAGTTCAGAAGGAACTGTTTAAATCAGCTGAATATACAGTTGAATACAATACATCAAATAATTTCCAAAACAAATCTCAAACACCTGACTGAAATGGGCACAAGTTGAACCATAGGAAGTTCCGTTCCAATACACGAAAAAACTTCTTTACGGTTAGGGTGACAGAGCACTGGAACAGGCTGCCCAGGGAGGTTGTGGAGTCTCCTCTGGAGATTTTCAAAACCCGCCTGGATGCAGTCCTGAGTGATGTGTTCTAGGCAATCCTGCTTTAGCAGGGGAGTTGGACTAGATGATCTCTAGAGGTCCCTTCCGACTCTGAAAATTCTGTGATTCTGTGATTCTGTGAAATGAAATGTATTTTGTTTAGAAAAGTGTTCCTGACTTGAAGACATAAACAATCTGTAACAGATTTAAAACATACTGCTTCAAGTTCATGAGACATTGCAACTACTAGAAATTTGATTGGATGCAAATTGAGACAAAACAATTGTTCTTTAATTTTTTCCTTCAGAAGTAGGAAGTATTTCATATCAATATACACTCATAGTTATCAGTCCATATCAAAGATTCTGAGTATCATCTGTCAGGTTTCAGTGCTTTTAATAAGAGCGAAAAGTATCAATTCCAGTTAGTCACCACTGCTATTTCCAGTATAGCTCTGGCTGTATGGCAACATGGAGGACAACTCCAAGGTGGCAACTTGCAGATTTCAGCATACCTGGACTCCTCTGTCTGCCTTTGCAAGAACTGCATGGATGTAACTGGAGAGATGTAAAGCCATGACTACAGTTTTGAGTGAAGGTATGCCTCAGATAATTCATCTGTCTTCCATCAAATACATGGACAATGAAGTTGATAATTTCTTTTCTCATTTGATGGCCTGCAATAATGGAGGCCCTGATGGCTTATCTAAGGTATGTGATGTAATGCTCTGAGGACTTCTGGGACTGCGAAAGGTGGCCCCAACACTTTGGCACAGCTGGTTGTCACAGAATAAAACACTCTCCAAGTGAGTAAATCAAGGCAAATTTCTATCTATGTTACATAATATATAAATGAACGAAGTAGTTCTTTCAGGTCAATTATATATTATTAACTAACTTGTTTTTTTTTTTTTTTTTTTTCTCTTGAAGTACATATTGGCTTGAATAAAGATTATGTTGGAATGTATACATTCAGCAGTTGTTGGTAATGATGTAGGAGACAGAAGAGAACTTAGCCTTTTATTCTGTATCTTCAATGTTCTGCCATGTAATATAAGAAGTGAAGTTAAGCAGATGCTAATTAATATACTTATTTAATGATTGTTACCCCCAAAGGTACTTTTTCAGTAGATTGTAAATTCCATGCAGATAAATCAGGATTGAATAAAAAAAAGGATTAAATTAAAAGTATGATTTTTTTTCAGTGGGCTGACCTCAAGTCCACTAAGTTCTCCAAAAGATCTGTTGAATATAGATAGAGATCCACTGAGAGTAGTAGATTTTGAATCAAGCTGAAACCAAAGGACTGGAGTCCTTCAAAAGTTCAGAGTTACCAAAATTGAAGGCTAAAATATAAACCAGTATGTAACCTTCATGCACTAGTCACTACCACAATTATTATATACATTTTAGCATAACCATAGACACAATTTGTATAATAGCATAATAAGAAGCTACACTTTTCTTTCATTTGAATGAAACACAGTAATGCACTCCCTTCAGTAAAAGCAGTCTTTGACTTCACATTAGGTTACCTAGAAGCATTACCTTGAAGATTGCTGTAATTTGCCAATCAGAGAGGATATCTTTCAAAAAAATCTCTTTACCAATCCAGTTTTCCTCTTGAGAAGTTACCTTAGAGTTGTGTATTTTAAAATAAATCCATGTGTGTGTTAAAAACCATTTTGTCTTTGTCTTCCTCAGTTCAGAAGTATGCCGTCCTCAGCTTGAAGAAACTTCAAATACTCTGTTTTGAATATACTGAACTACTTGCACCAAAAGTTTGTGATTGTAGAAAAAACTTTGCTACATTTAATTATGTTTGACATTTCTGCTGTCAATTTAGAGCTACATATAAATTGCATAATAGAATTACATGGAGATTTAAATACATAATGGACATTCAACTTGTCCTTTATGACTTGTGACACCATGCCTGGGTTCCAGGTGGAGGATTGCAGCAGGAGGGAGGGCAGAGAGGTGTGAACAATTCAATGTGATTGCAGTCCATTCAGATTGAGTCTTAGCACACTTTTGAACTGCTGCAGAAGAAAATAAAGGGCCAGAGAAATGTACCATTTTCCATACAGTGTTATTCTTGGATGATGCTTAGATGCTATCTATGTTTGAAGTGGATCTAGGTTGCCAAGACAAATAGACTGATCTTTAACATTTCATTATTTCATTACATCATCATGTCAGACTACAAAATGACATGTGAGACACTCTGGTGATTTGACATAAATAAAGTCAAGTGACACAGAACAGTAAAAGACCAATAGTTATAAACAATGGATTATGAATGACAGAAAATTAATGAAACATGTACCTGAAGTTTGCCTATTTCTTGTATTTAGCCTCAGCAACGCCCAAGAGAAGTACAAGCACAAGCTATGGTAGTTTCCATGTATACTTGCTCTGTTGTATTGTATTACTTCATAGACAATATAGTAAGTCACTATAATTAAATTGAATCCACATGCTTTAAAATCTGGACCATAATTTAATCTACCATGATATTCAGTATGTAGGAAACCAGAAGTGACATAGACTTTGGAAGGAAATAACTTGGAGGTTATCTGACTCCTTTAGATTAAAAATAAATTAGAAAATATAGGAATGCCTATTGTTTGTTTGTACACACAGCAGAATGTTTCCTGATTTCCAAGAAAGAAATTGCAGAGGAATTTGATTTGAGTTCAGACTAAGTTGTGCTCATAAGGCAAATATTCCTGAAGCACAGTGTTAGTATCAACTGTACAAGATATTCCCAATGGCTACACTGGATTCTGATAATCCAAATAGCTATATGCTGGTGCCTGATTTTCTGTTTTGAACAAATCTGTTTAAAAAATATGTTTGTATAAGTGTCTGGATAGTCTGATCCCTCAGAATTTAGACACCAGTATTTGAATGCTTTTGTATCACCCAAAGACACTTCTTGTTATAGCAAGCAACAATCCCCTCACTTCTGGTGTGTACCACTTCAGCAAATTGGAATTAGTTTCAAGGACTAACCATTTCCATTGGACTGGAAAATCCACAAAAGTCTTGAAGATGCATCAGTTTTGGTTAAATTCACACAACCCCTCCCCTCCCCCAATAACCTTAAACTTCATTTAAAACACAAATTAGAACTTTTCAGCCAGGCCAAAATCAAATCCTTTACTGAGTTCAAAAAATGTGACTGGTTTTTGGTTTTTTTCCACATAATCTTCAGATCTTTATGCAAACATGAGTCCTGAACTCTATGAGGAGGACTGGTCTGTTGACATTTTCATCCAGTTCAGCTGTTCTAACTGTTGGATCAACACCTAATTTTCTATGTGTTGTTCTGACCTGCATTTCTTAAAAGGATGAAGTTACCCATCATGCATCCAAAGAAACAGTAAAACATTTTCTAGGTGTTTAACTTTTTTTGGAAATAATCTTCTTTTTGCTGTTGTTGTTTGGTTTGTCTTGAATAAAGTGAGGGGCTTCTGTATTTTAGCTATCTGTCCTAGTTCTGCTGCCCACATTCAGAATCTGCCTCTGTGTCCTTTTGGCACATAGGTTAACCTGTAGCTAGATCCAGGAATCGAGCACCATGATCTACCTCGGTGATTAAATTCATGGCTTGTCTACGTCCCCAAAAGTCTCACCTACTAAAGTCAAGACAATTTTTCAGTAGCAGTAGCAACTTGCAAGACTTAACAGATTAAGCCTAGAGATAAAAATGAATGGCCATAAACTTTTCAGAACATAATTTAATATTCTCACAAGAAAAGTGTGAAGTCTAATTTGCACTAGCTAAATTTCCTCATTCTCCTGAAAGGTAGCCTCAAACTGGGCACTCTTCATTGTTACAGGTGATGGAAGTATTTAAGTGACCTGTAGATGTGGGACATAGTTTAGTGATGGACTTGGCAGGGTTAGATTTATGAATGGATTGATGAACTTAAAGATGTTTTCCAACCTAAATGATTCTATGATTCTATGATTGTATGAAAATGTGAATAATCCTCATGAAATGTGCATTGGAAAGGGCAGATCCCAATTTCTTCTCTGCCCGTTACATCCAGTGGGTAACCTTGCTCTCAGGCTAAATGAACCTCTTAAAAATTCCCTGTAAATGCAAAATTTTCTGAGTCTTCACAAAAATTGTTACTTGTTTCTCATTCTCTTATTCATGAATACACATGGTTTTGAAGGGCACACAGAAAGAATCAATAAAATGAGATTTACTTTATAACTACACCATTATAGCAAAACCAAGAATTTCCACTTCAACTTTTTCTTTGTTTTGTTCTCAACACACAAATGCCAGTACTTGTTTCTCTTGTAGGTGTATTTTACTTTGGTAGAAAATATCAGATATGGACTTTCTGGCAAAATACAGAGAAACACTTCTTACGGGCACTTACAGGAAGGATGGCGGATTTCTGTTGTGTCTGGTCTGAAATAGGGAACATCAATGTATGAATTAACTCTACACGGCTCCCTACACATTTGCTGTCTATTTGAAATGTAAGGTTGGTAAATTACAATCATTTTAGATAAATATCAGCTAGCTAATCTGGCTGACTCAGAGAAACTGCCCAAATGTAGTTGTGGTTGAAACAGCTTATTGTATCTGCAGTATATTCAAGCAATTTAATTTTTGTTACTCAAAGGCTCTGTCATACCCCAGGGATGTGCTGGAATAGTTTCATTGTAATCAGAGGCTCTATGCACATGAAGGATTTGTTAAACTCATTCTGATCAGTTCATTAAAAGCTTGAATGCTATTTGGAAGCCTTCTATACTGATTGGATTTCACTCAAAAATTCTAATTCACAGTAATAAGCATAGAGCAAAAGTTACAATGGGGATGGAGAACAAATAATATCAATTTTCCCACAATGTGTCATCTTTGAACAGTACTGTCTCTACTGTGATGTGACCCAATAATGTACTAGTACCCAAAACCAGATTGATTATATTTTTCCATTTTTTTTTCTCAAGTATGTCTTGTATATATATTTGTATGAAAAAAATAATTACAGAGGATATTCTGTCTCAGAAGTTAGAAGACACTTAAAAAATTTTGTAAAGCTATACTTTCTTTCCCCATTTAAACATCTGACTTTTAATCCTTTGCTTTAGAATAAACCTTCCCAGTAACAGTGAATCAACAACACTAGGCTCTATTCCATTTCAAATGTTTTTTTCCCGTTAAAGGATTGGGTCATAAAGAACAGCCTATAAGTGATCTTATCAATGTCTTGTATCTAAGGTGTGATGCAATTTCCTAGTGAAATGTGTAAAGCCATAAGGTTTGCATTTCTAATGACATATTGTGTTCTATATTTTCACTGTTATGAGGCAAATAAGGTTGCTAAAAAATGAAATGAACTGGAGGAGAAAAACCCTGTTTAACAGCTAACGCAAGTATCTATATCCAGTCATGCATTAAAATTGTCTGATCAAATGCAAAGGAAATATTTAAGCTTCCATTTCAAATTTGTATGCAGGACAATTAAGTCATTCAATTGTTTATAGAAGAATATAAACACAGTTGGTCTTACAAGGTCAGACAAAAGGCCGATTAGCCAAGCATTTTGTACTCTGTAGGGGCCAAGCCCTAGGGAAGGTGGCAAAAACAAGGCAAGTATACAGCAATATTTCTTCAGCATATGCCAAGTCCCATGAATGACTTCCTGAAACAGAGATGGTGTCTTTACATACATTTATAAGTAACATGCACAAGAGAGAAAATGAAATACTGTCTTTGGTTTACATAATCTGCTGGCAACTAGGGAGAATACCAGACCTAGAAAGACTTGCAAGATGCTCATTTATTGCTGATGTCAACAGCACACAAGTGCTTGGAGCTCCTTTCACAAGTGTTTCAGAGCATTTCAGGGGGTTTTGGCTAATTCATTTTTTTCTAGATGTCTTCTTGTCATGGTCAGCTTGGATCTTTCAAATTTACATAACTATTTTGCAAATTAAGCTTTGATTTATGAGCTCATTAGGTTGAAAAAAAGACAAATCAAACAGGGGCTTAATCTTTGTGCAGAGTAGTCTAACATGAATTCTTTAATTTGTTACTTCATTAGTTCATGAATTCAGTAACCTGTGCACCTATGAGCAAAATACTTACCTAGCAGGTGGAGACAGCTCTCATTCTTCCTTCTCTGTAAAGGTACAGATGTCTGAGAGGCATGAAAGCCTTATTGGTTGGGCTTATTGGATCCACTTCAAAAGCTTTTTTTTGTATAAGCTGGTGTATTTATACCTTCCAGTTTGGAAGTCTGGTCTAAATAATTTCCATAAGTTAGTCAATTCTGAAGAAACTGTCATTAAGTATGCAAAGATACAGGAGATGGCAGTTGCAGGTGACAGCAGGCTGCAGGTGATAGTGTCTACGGGACATATCTACATATCTACTCCTGTCCAGCATGTCCCACCTAGGGATTGTTCTTGCTGTGACATAACAGTGCTGCTCCCAGCACACATCATGACCTGACATGAGCTCTGTGTTTGGTCAAAATCTGAGCAGGAGCTTCATGAACTACCAGACCCCTTCTCCCCATTAGCCAGTCCTCTTGATTGCAAAACACTATGCTAAAGAGCATAGTGACCTCCTTGCAAACACTGTAAAAATGTCCTAATAATACCCATCACTGTAAAACACTCAACTGTATCTGAGTAACTTAGGACAAAATTCTGTGGAGAAAAAATTTGGCTCTGTGCCTAGCTAAATACTAAAAAAGGCATTTAGCCAAAAGGTTTGTCTATATATATTTGTTACTTTAGTTTTATTTCAGTTATAAAATGTTTCTATTAGATAAATTTTCTCGTTGCTTGAGTTCCTCTTAATAGTTCAGATCCCATGTCTAGCTCAAACAAAGTAAATTAATATACACAGACAGGTTTCCCTTATTTGATAGATTCATGCTATTGGGTGACGGAGCATAGTATCTAACCTTCTTTTCAGTTTCCATAGGTTCTAAATATTATGCCATTGTGTATAAGGGAACAAACATAGAGCAAACTTTTCGAAATAGTATTACATTAGCACATCAAATGAGTTCCTGGCACATTTGAACACCTGCTGAGAATGTTTAACTGAATTATTTTGCTACAATTGAACGTGAAAGATGAAATTGTAAATAATGTTTTTAGAAATTATTTTTAAATTGCATTTTTAAATATTTTTCAACCCCTTTCAAGCAACACAGTTTACTTAAAAGAAGAAAAATTATGTGAGATAATAAATCTAAAATTGTTTCAACATTCTCATTATCTCATAAATAATATTAAAATTATATTGTTAAGTTTCTTTTTGACATATGGCCTTTTATTTGTACGCTTTATTTATACTTATTTACATAAGTGCTTATACGGTACTAAAATATTGTGATCTACAGAAGTCTAAAGCAAAACAAAGTGTTTTGCTGTTAAACACTATAACTGTCTAGCATTTGAAAACTATAAAGAAGGTATTTAATTTTCTCATCAGCTTTACTTCTGAGTGTCATGCTGTATTTGCAAACAACGTCTTGGGAGGTAGTTCCCTTTGGAAACATGATTTTGTTACTCCTACTTTTATGCTTTTATGTTATGATACTTTCATGAGTTACTTAAAGTTATCAAAGCCATGGAAGTCCCATATCATATTTTTACTCCCAGGGGTCACATAGAACAGGTTTTATGTTATTCCACAGAAACGACTTTCATATCATCATCATTATTATCATTATTAGTCATTATTTATGACTGGATCTAATAGGTAGAAAGAATCTCATACTTTTCTGTATGACCTGAAGAAGCAACGCTTTCTTAAAGAGGGAAAGATGGGGGGAAAAAATGCTAGAAAGTTTCTGGCTTTTCTTCTTGTGACTCTGGCTTTCAGACTGTAAATTAATGCTCGGCTCTCCCTGCTAGAGGCTGAAAAAATGTGCTACCAATGTGTGACAAAACAGGGATGAACTTCCTGTATTTATCTTGCTGAAATATTAATTCTGAAGCCTTGTTTTGACGGAGGACTAATAGGGCACACTTGGAGCTCCAGCAGGGAGGGATATATGTCGCAAGACACCTGCCTCACTGGGGAGACAGTTGCCGAGTTCTCTGCCTTGGTGTTGACCACAAGCTGCAGCAGAGCCCTTTCCCTTCCCCTTCCTTCCTTCCTTCCTCCCTTGCGTGCTTCCCTCCCTTCCTCCCTCCCTCCTTCCTCTTCCTCTTCCTCTTCCTCTTCCTCTTCCTCTTCCTCTTCCTCTTCCTCTTCCTCTTCCTCTTCCTCTCTTCCTCTCTTCCTCTCTTCCTCACTCACCCTCCCCTTCTCTTTCATTTCGTGTTGTCTTGGAAAATGAAATCTCTTGTGATGGCTTCATAGAATATCTAATTCTCCACAGCAATATATGCCTCAAACCACAGTCTTGTTTAGAACCCCATGGTTTTTCCGATCTAATGACAAAAGGATTTTCATATTAGTCAGTTTAGGGAGATTTATCAAATGGTCACTCAGATATCCAAGAGAGAACTGCATTTATGAGTTAGAGAGACTGTTTGTGTGCAAATAATATCTGAAGACATAAAATCTTACATCAATTCCTAGAAATGACTGGACAGATAATATTATGCAAGTATAAGCAATAGACGCTGTCGTGTAAAAGATCTCTTTTGGAAAAAATACATTTTACAGGGGAAGACTATAAATCTAACTAACACTAAAATCAGGATTGCAGGATATTTTGGGGTGAGCAGTGAAGGGATCAGAATGAATACAAAAAGGCACCAAGCATCTACCACACTTGTGCACATTTACCTGTCTAAGATTCTGTGGTTGCTTCAGAAGGAGAGACTACTCAGGAGGATTTCTTCAAGTATTATTTTACTGCTATGATTTAAATAGCATGTGCTGGTGGTTATTAAGATTGAGAATGATGATGACATGGGTAGGATGATGTGAACAAATGAGCTTCAGCTATATCATATTTTAATATTGCTGCATATTAGGGTGAACCAGACAGTGACTATTCTGTGTGATTTTTCCCATTCTATTCTAATTTTGCTTCTGCTCTTACTAAGATTAATCACCAATCATTTCCCATTGAAGTGTGGGGGTATCTATGTCTAGTCCACTGTTTTTAGTGATTGTTAACACTAAAATAATACCAGCCCAAGAATATTACTCACTTTCTCAAGTAGCCCATTTATGAATTCTTTCTTACACAAAGAATTGCTCGTTTTATCCTGTCGCCTATGTGAGCTCTGCTGGGGGTCAATTTTTTTAAGAACCACCTTTATGTTCAATCAGTTCCTTTTATTTCAAAGATAATGTGGTATGTATTGTTTGGCTTGTAAGGGAATGAAGGAAGTAGCTTTCAAGGAAACAAATTTAGCAGCAAAATTGCCATTGACAGAAAGATTTATTTATGAGCCTGCAGTCTGTACACAGGTTACTGTGTTGCAGTAGAGGAAAAGAGTTAGGAGAAAATTATTAAATTAACTGACTAAAATACCTTGTGAATGTATAGATGTCTAAGAAAGTACTCTTAGAAATACATTAGCTGTGTATATTGTAGATTTCCAAATAACAACATATCAGCATGCATATCACTTGGCCTTTCCTCAAATTAAGTTTTTGTGTCATTTAATACATAGAAATTGCATGTGGAATACCAGGTATGAATTCTTCCTAACTCTTCTGATGACAGTTTCCTTCCTTGATTATGGCATGAAATGAGCTTTAAATACCCTGCTTTTTCAGGAGCTGATTTTCTTTTCGTAAGAATCACAGAAGGAACACCACCATAATCAGGAGTTCTTTCTCAGTTTAATGGATACAGTAAAAATGTCAGCTATATGATCCTAATTAGGCCATTTTCTTTACTTATCTAGGAATTGTTTAAAAGAGGATTTACGGTGCAAATCGTGAACTTTTCTGTAATAATTCATTCGTGTGAAGAACTTCATTCTTCTGAATTGGGCCCTGGTCTGCTGTAGTGATTCTGCTTCTACTCTGACCCTTTATATCTACTCTACTATTAGAACAAAACTAGAACTCAGACGTCAGATATAACTTAAAAAGCTATGGAAAGTAATGGTTTTTCATAATAGCTTCACTGATAAAACCTCTGTTACAGTAGTTCTCACCAATTTTCAGTCATTGACATGTGTATATACACAAAAAGAAAAAATGCTAGATCTTCTCTGACCCCTTTGTTTTTAAACTAATGTAAGAATCAAATGATCTGATCTAAGCAGACTTTGGATAGAGCAGAATGTAATGAGAGGACAGTGCTTTCATTCACCATTATTTGCCAATGATCTTAGTGGCCAGTATTCCAGTACTTGCCATTCCTGAGGACCAGGTGGATTGTACTTACAGCAGGAGACTCCCCACGGACTGATTATCCTCCCCACCATCCCAATCAGATTATCCTTCCTATTGCAATGGGTAAAGTTTCTTGGTGGACAGTTTGTGTCTTGGAGATTTCCTCTGATAGAAGATGAGTCAACTGAGGATCAACTGAATGGTTTTATCACTGTTTTTCAATGCAGCAGGAAGTCTCTATAGTAAAGTTGCAAGTACACTTTGATTTTTAATATCTGTCTGCATATTCTTAAAGAATTAATATCTTCAGTCTGAAATGTGGGAAACACTGTTTTGAATAGGTTTAGCAACATTAAAAGACATTGTATTATTTGGCAGTTGAGCGCTAAACTTCATCTCCAAAATTTGTGATAGTGGGGCAGAGATTGAGGTTATTTTTAATTAGCTTGAACTCTTTTCTCTTGTGGGTTATGGTAGTTAAAACTGCATCTCCTTGAAATACAGGAGGCTAATTCCAAACATAATTTCCCATAACTGAAAGTGGAAAAATCTGCCTTGTCTAGTAAGTGTATACTACTCCTTACCCAATCTTGTGTTCAGGATTTGAGAGCAAACAATGTTAGTGTTTGGGATTAATCATATAGTAAAAAAGATAATCGTAAAATCAAATTCATCCCTCCTGTTTGCATGATAAATGAATTAAAAAAAGAGTTGCTTTTAAAATTCAGATACATTTTTATTTTCTTTTTAAGATTGAAGAACAGGCAAATTTCCTCATCAGGTGCTAAATTCAATCTTAATTAAGCTTAATTTTAATAAGGCTGTAGAAATGACAGTTTTCCAGGGAGTAAGGGATGGCATACCCTCTTATGTTGGTAGCTCTTGATCAGCTACTGAAGGTGAGGAGTTCAATTCTATATTCTGACTGAGGGGATTTAAATTAAAGAGGCATCCTGTGTGTGTAGATATAAGCAGGAGAAAGGAGAGAGACATTCTTACAGAAAAACCCTCTGTCCTTTCAACATGCCAGAGATTGTAGTTGTAAGCAGTCTCCTATTTTCTAATACTTGTATATATTTAAAGGCAAAATCTAATCTGTGTACATAATACTATAATTAGTGTTATGGAAAATGTTGTTGTTTTAAACCCCTTTGTTTATTTACGAAAGAACTTAAAGCCCAGTTTTTTTATATAGATTTTTTTCTTCCCTAGCCTACAGACTCTCAAGACCCATGTCCAGGTAAGAAATAGTCCACGTCACAGCTAGTTTGCACAGCCGTGCACACGCTTACTAGCAACCAAAGTAGACCTGCAATTAGCTAGTCCTTTGTATGTGCTGACTGGCTTTTATAGGATTTTATTTGCTTTTCTCTTACTGAGGGTACTATGCTGGATCACTTTCTTCTGTCAGATCCTGTTCTTTAAGAAAACTTGGTCAATGCAAAATTTACTTCAGAAGAAGGGAGGAGAGAGAGGAGAATTGGAAGTGTAAGTATACAGGCTTCAATTCCAAGGAATAAAGTGTAACAACTCCAGTATTTTCAACTAATTTACTTGTTCATAAATACTTAGATAAGACAAGCCAATATTTTTCAGAAAGAAGCAAGAGAAAGGCATCATCATTGAACTGATTTTTAGTTTGGAATAGGTAGGATTGTATAGTCTAATTCTTAGCATTGTTTTTCAATGATGTAGAGTATAGATGAAAAAAAATTACAGGAGTAGTTTGTTGAACTAAAAAAAGACATTTAAGATGCAGCTTCAGAGTGTGGAATCACTTGAGAAGAAAATACGACATTTATACATTTTTAGAACTTTTTTCATTTTATTATTCCAGAATAAATTGGCTTTGGGGATTTAAGGCTCTGTGACACTTGAGAGGGATGAATTGTCATCCTGACTTTTATAATAAAGGATTCATTTTTTCAATTGTTTTGACTTCTAAAATTATAAACACTTACTTTGCATGAGATTGATAATAGTTGTTTGTCATATAGAAAGTATGACTTGGATTTATAGTTCACGTTTTTTATTCCTTGCCTTGTACCTCTACAGTGATTTTGTTCTAGTTGCACATGCTTTTGGAATAAAAGCTACCAACTTTCCTAACAGATATGTATACTTAAAATCACGTCCTCATGTGTAAGTGGAGACAGTGACATATATACACACAGGCATACGCATACCATGCTGTCACAGCCTTGCCAGGAGTAGTACATTTGAACCGAACACTTCCAGCAGTAACATTATTCCTGGAACTACTGCCTTCTGGGAATGTGGTTAGAGCTAGGGCCATAAATAATGTTAGAAAGATACAACACCTAATAAGGAGAACAAATTTCTGATCCCAAAGCAGAAGCTGCATAGCTGATACTAGCTGTGTGGCCCAAATCATGTTAGTGTCAGCTCAGCTTAGGTGAGAATGAAGTTTTCCCTCCTCCTGCCTTTCACCCACTGCCAGCCATGTGACAGTGCTCCCAGCCATAGGGAGCATTCTTACTGTTCAAGTAATAGTGCCTAAAAATACCACTTTGGGGAAACGTGTCAGCAGTGGAATTAGGTTTTTGTTATTTTTTTGCAAAGAACCATAATGTTTGTAAGATAACAGTTCTTAACGTACAGGGAGTACACCAAAGCTGAGTCCCAAATATTCTGGTTTTTATACTGTCTTCCAATAGCTTTTAGTTCTTCTGAAATATGTAATCTGAAATGTCATAGAAAACTGACCTGAAGACCTTTAGAGAAGAGGCTCCCTAAATGTATAGTTAGTAATCTAAGAAAGCCTGGTACCCACAACTCCTCTTGATACAGCTCCTTTAACTCATACATTTAAAATGCATTATAGTCTTATTTTTATTTTATTTGTTACATTTTTCCCACCTCACACTACCTGTAAGGAAAGAAGACCTGGAAGGAAATATTCATCTGAACAGTTTAGAAAAAGTCACTAACGGAGTTCAATTTGAGTTTTGGCTAGAGGCCTAAAGAGGTAAGGCAGTCTTGTGTTTTTGAAGTGTTGGCTGGACTGACAAACAAGGGTTCAGCTCTCTGTTCCGTCACATAAATCCTGTGTGACCATGGGCAAATTGCTTACAATCCTGCTGTATCTCAGTTCCCTTTGTGAAAGATGTAGTTTGTAGTAGTTCTTTGCCTCATAGAGGTAATGTGAATAATAATAGTGAAGCATACAAATATTCTAGTAACAGAGGTCATAGAGTACCATGGTTATTTTCCCCTCAATAATAGACCTATTTTAAGCCAATAGCCCTCTCGTCCCATTACAGATGGACTCCTTTTTCACAGGTGTCTTCACAAGATATCTCAATATACCTTATGTGTCAATAACACTCTTCCAAAACAGTGCACTATGTAACCAGTTCTTCATGCTGATTTCTTCCAAAGATTACTTCTCATTTACAAACGCACAAAAGAAAACTAGAAAAGCCAGGGAAAATAAAGAGTAAAAAACCCAAGACTATGGTCAATTAAAATATTATATGAAGTTAATTATATCAAAGTTGAGGTCTGGTCTTCATTTGAGATTGGGAGATGATGCTCATTTTTATTAATCTCTGCTGAGAAATTGGTTTACTAGGCAACTGTACAGGTTTAACCCTTTCAGGAAGATAAACCCATTGCTCACATAAAAAAGTCCCTTTCTTTTTGTCTTTCGGAATTTTCTTGTTCTAAGACAAAACACTTCATAGACTTCTCTGCTTTTTTCCCCAAAACAAGGAAGATCCCACTTGTCTGGATTCAAATAGACTTCTCTGCCTCTTCCATCCAGGGCAGTTCATTGTGCTCTTCAAAAGTTACTCTTCAAAATCCAATTTGTAATCAGGCCTTCTGTTCACCTTCAGACTCTGTATTACAATTAAATACTTGTTCTTCTCAGAGGGTCCTTAACTTTCTTCTCACTGCTTCATTGGTGATAGGCCCTTTTGAGGTTTTGATTTATTTTTTTTTTTTAATTTGGAGCACCGTAAACATTTTTATTCATAATTCCTTGTATTCTAAAGAAAATCACTAACTTGTATAGTTTATATTTTTACCCACTTTGGTACTTTGGCTTGAGACCAGAAGTTAGAAGATGTTGGCCCGTGGATGGATTGCAATGGGATAACACATATCTAGTAGATCTTCAGTTAATTATCTCTTTGCAACTTTTCCCCTGTTTTGTCCTGTACTCAAATTCTGGCATTAAGTCACTTCTACACAGAAGAGTTTTAGAGAAGACACCTGTATTGCCTTATCTTTTTCTGTGAAGCCCTTATATTTTGAAGAACACCTTTAGGCATGTGCAAATGGTTCTTGAGATGCTGGCCGTGTGGATGCAATTAGTCCTAATTTCCGTAGTTTAAATTACGTATGCTTAGTAATTTCTCATTGGAGAAATACCATTTGCTAATCAGATGAATTACTAGAATTCATTAAGAACAGGTAAAAATTTAAGTGAGTGTTTTATGCCTGAGTGTCATAAGTAGGATTCACTCTTAATGATGTATACTATGAGCAGAATTACATCTGTGTGATGTTTTGCCTACCAACTGGTAACCAGATGTTATTACAGACTTTACTAATTATCAAGGTTGCTTTTTGGTAGTGTACTTGCTTACTACACACAAATGATGCCAAAAATATAACCAGACTCAGATGGTCTGCAAATGTACCTGTGGCACCAAAAATATGCAGTCACTGACTAGGTGAAATGAGCTGTGTTGAGTACCCTGCATTGGAAATTGCCTGGTTTATGTGTTGTATCTATTTCTACTCTCATTAAGGTGCACTGAATCTGGAATAATTCTGCTGATCTTAGAGAAAATGATTTGTGAACTTTCCACATATATGATTATTGTCACAGAAGGCTCCACATCTCTTATTCATCTATATTATTTATTGTGAATTAAGGTCTAACTGTATTTCTAAAATAAATTATACCCTTTCCACTGTAAATGTGAAATAAACCCTGCAAATTTGCAGAATAATTATTCACAGTCACACTTACAATTAACAATGATGGAAAGACCTTACTTAATATTATCACAGATAAGTGAAAGACTTAAGGCAAAAGTATCTAAGACATGACAGAAACAGAAAGAGTTATTGCTGGCCAATGTGATGTTGAACAGATCTGATTTTATATCTTATAGGAAAGAAAAGATGTAGAAAAATTGTGAGGGTACTTAAATTTAAATTATGTAGGATGACTGAATTGCTAAAATATTTCAGAATTAATCACTAATGAACTGTCAGGGGAAAATCTGGAGAAATGAGAGGGAGAGAGAAATGAAAACACATCACTAGAGGACAAGTTTGTGAGTGAAGTGTGAGTAAAGATAAACCATTCCTCAGTTTTGATGTACTACACTTGAATTAGGTTTAAATGACTTTATTTCAAGCACAGGTTGTAACTAGTGTGCAGGTGGACACATTACAAAAAGGTTTTCCATCATGTCTAAGAGGGAAAAAGATCTATAAAATTCTTCAGAATTAATGTTAAATAGGATCATGGCATCCCTTAATGCACAGAAAGTCACAGCAGCTGTTAAAACTGATCTGAAAAAGATGTAGGTGAAGGTGACCACAGTTTGTACACACACATATGCTTCACTTTCAAATGTCATGGAAGTTTAGCAACACCAGAGGAATAGATGTAGTTCTGAACAGTACCTCAGCACCTAGTGTCATTAATAGGGACATGTAGGGGCATCACAGCTGTGGCTTTGGAACAGGACAGAAGACAGATAAATAACTGAGATTCTGTGACTTTTAGAAATTGATTGAATCTAAAAAGAAGGAGACATTCTCCTCTGGAAGAAATTGCACAAAAGCAACAGAACAGGACAATGTTGTTTAAAGGACAAGGCAGAACATAGGCAGCCAAAGGCCTTGACAAGATCAGTGGGTGAATATGACACTGGAGTGTTGCACAGTTTGATTGCAACACTCTAAGGAAAACTGAAGGCAAAATTGCTCATCTTAGTATTGATACTAGTCTTGTGTCACATGTCACAGGTGGAGCAATGATGAAAAGTTTCCAATATGAACATCAGTCAGTGATGGAGGAGGGATTCCCTGTGGCAGGTAACTGGCATTTGGTGGTGCATAAACTGCACCAAAAATGGATAGTATTCTTGCAATAAAGTAACGTGAAATATACTTCTATTTATGCAAGTAATTACAACTGCTCCAGCCAAGTCAGCCTCAACGAAGATACGGCTGAAGTGCCTCTATGTGAATGCACGTAGCATGGGGAACAAAGAGGAGGAGCTAGAGATGTGGGCATGCCTCCAAGGCTATGATCTCATTGGCATCGTAGAAACATGGTGGGATGACTCCTATGACTGGAGAGTTGGCATGGAAGGCTACAGGCTCTTCAGGAGAGACAGGCAAGGGAAACGAGGAGGCAGTGTTGCCTTATATGTCAATGACTAGCTGGAATGCATGGAGCTCAGCCTAGGGATGAATAACGAGCCAACTGACAGCCTATGGGTCAGGATTACAGGGAAGTTGGGGGCAGGGGACATTACAGTGCAGGTCTGCTACAGGCACCCGACTGAGAAGACCGAGTGGATGAAGCCCTCTATAGACAGATAGGGGCAGCATCGCGTTCACAGACCGTGGTCTTCATGGGCAACTTCAACCACCCCGACATCTGTTGTAAGGGTAACACAGCCAGGCATAGGCAATCCAGGAGGTTCTTGTCTCATTGACGACAACTTCCTTCTCCAAGTGGTTGAGGAGCCAACAAGGAGAGGAACTATGCTGGACCTTATTCTTACCAACAAGGAGGGGCTGGTAGACAGTGTCAAACTCAAGGGTAGCCTCGGCTGTAGTGACCATGAAATGATCAAGTTCGAGATCCTCAAGGCAGCAAGAAAGGTGCTCAGAAAGCTGATCACCCTGAACTTTGGGAGAGCTGACTTTGGCCTCTTGAAGAATCTGCTTGGTATGGTGCCATGGGATGAAGCGCTGGAGGGAAGAAGGGCCCAAGAAAGTTGATTAATATTCAAGGATCACCTCCTCCAAGCTCAGGAGCAATGCATGCCTACAAAGACGAAGGCAGGCAGAAAAGCCAGGAGGCCTGCACGGATGAACAAGTCGCTCCTGGCCATGATCAAAAGCAAAAAGGAGGCCTACAGGGAGTGGAAACAGGAGCGAGTAGCCTGGGAGGAATACAGAGGAATCGTTCGAGCAGCCAGGGATCAGGTTAGACAAGCTAAAGCCCAGATAGAACTAAATCTGGCCAGGGACATTAAGACAAACAATAAATCCCTCTATAAGTATGTCAGCAAGAAAAGAAAGACTAGGGAAGAGATGGACCTTCTCCGGAAGGAAACGCAAGAGCTGGTTCCCCGGGACAGAGACAGAGCTGAGGTACTCAATGAATTTTTGCCTCAGTCTTCACTAGCAAGGACTGCAGCCACACTGCCCATGACACAGAATGCAAAGGCAAGGATTGGGAAAATGACGAACTGCCCACTGCAGGTGAAGATCAAGTATGAGACCACCTGAGGAACCTGAAGGTGCACAAGTCCATGGGACCTGATGAGATACATCCGCAGGTCCTGAGGGAACTGGCAAATGAAGTTCCTAAGCTGCTTGCCATCATATTTGAGAAGTCGTGGTGGTCTGGTGAGGTTCCTGACAAATGGAAAAGGGGAAACATAACCCCTATTTTCAAAAAAGGCAAATAAGGAATACCCGTGGAACTATAGGCCAGTCAGTCTCACCTCTGTGCCTGGAAAGATCATGGAGCAGATCCTCCTGGAAACTCTGCTGAGGCACATAGAAAACAAGGAGGTGATTGGTGACA
>NW_009647421.1:762439-763694 GCF_000708025.1 Charadrius vociferus | reverse complement strand
GGCTGGGGGGGGAATGGCTGGAGAGCGGCCCTGAGGAGAAGGACCTGAGTGTGCTGATTGACGAGAAGCTCAACGGGAGCCAGCAATGTGCAATCGCGGTCCAGAAGTCCAGCCGTATCCTGGGCTGCATCAAAAGAACTGTGGCCAGCAGGTCAAAGGAGGTGATTCTGCCCCTCTGTTCCACTCTTGTGAGACCTCACCTGGAGTACTGCATCCACCTCTGGAGTCCCCAACATAAGAAGGACATGGACCTGTTGGAACGTGTCCAGAGGAGAGCCAGGAGTATGATCCGAGGGCTGGAGCACCTCTCCTATGAGGAGAGGCTGAGAGAGTTGGGGTTGTTCAACCTGGAGAAGAGGAGGCTCCAGGGAGATCTTATTGTGGACTTCCAGTACCTAAAGGGAGGCTACAGGAGAGCTGGGGAAGGACTTTATATTAGGGCATGTAGTGATAGGATGAGGGGGAATGGCTTTAAACTGGAAGAGGGCAGGTCTAGATTACACTTTAGGAAGAAATTTTTCACTTTGAGTGTGGTGAGGCACTGGAACAGGTTGCCCAGAGAAGCTGTTGAGGCCCCATCCCTGGAGGTGTTCAAGGCCAGGCTGGATGTGACCTTGGGCAACCTGGTCTAGTGCGATGTGTCCCTGCCCATGGCAGGGAGTTGGAACTGGATGATCTTCAAGGTCCCTTCCAACCTAAACCATTCTATGACTTGATGATTCTATGATAGTTGTACTTTGAAAAGTTGCAAATTCAGTATGGTTCTTTATTAGTTTAAATGCCTAATCTATGTAGTTTGAAATTCATGCTTCCTTCCTTCAGCAAACTTTTCTTTTATTCGTATTTTAGTCCTAGACATGAATTTTTATTAAAAAAAAAACACAAAAAAACAAAGAAGTATTTTCTTATTTTTTTGTACTACAAGCTTTCTAAGACTTCTGTGTTTCCTTTTATCTTCAGCTTACTGCTGTAGAGCGATATAAGGAATAAGGAATAAGAGGAATAAGAGGAATAAGATCCTGAATGAACCTTCTGCAGCTATGGATATCATTAACTAACAAGCTAACTCTATTCTAAAATTTCCAGATGAACAAAAATTCCAGCAAATTATTATAGATTTGCTGTCAAAAAGAAAAATTAATTTGTACCTGTATCAAGAACATAGTAACCTGTCTACGGTATGTCATGTTCCTTTATGTTGCTTTCTACCATTCCTGTCAATATTTTGACCTCTTGGATGTACATAATGGTAACA
>NW_009647421.1:712485-762407 GCF_000708025.1 Charadrius vociferus | reverse complement strand
TTCTCAGAAATAATATTGCTTGTCATCTATTACTGCCTTATAATTGTTGAATATTTTCTGTGAGAGTAAATTGCTTCCTTCAGTAAACTACAAATGTTTGAATGTCTTTAAAAAAAAACACTAATCTTAATCTCCTAAATGATGCAGACTAGCCCATGTAAGATGTCATAATACCTTTGAAACAGCTGGTAACTGATGGAGCGTGTATCATGCAAAAATAACAATTTGAAAACTGGAAGCATGTAGCATGTCATACTAATATGACTCACTTTCCGTTTTGCAGCTAAGCTCCTTGAAATGACTTCACAGATGGCTGTAGAAGTAGCTCATCAAAAGCTCTCAAAAAATAGTTGTGAATACAAATGCAAAGTGTAAATACAACTGAGTATGTTTAGCTGACTTGGAGAAGGAATAACAAACAAAACCAATAGAAAATATTTTATTGTATTTATTTGATTTTTTAAAAAAGTGTTTACAAGAAAACATGGAAAGATTATTTGTAATCTAAATATTTTGAGAAATATCTTGCTATGGAAAACCATTTTGTCTACAATAATAAACAACACAGTATTAGCAAAATATACCAATCTGACTTTTTTTTGAATGGAATATTTTTGTCATTCGTGACAAAAATATTTTTAATAGATTACCTGTTACTTTATTTTATAAACTAAGGTTAAGATACAGAAATCAGGATGACATATTTGAATTGCATGAAAAGGTGGTATCTCAGTGACCTTAATAACATCATTTTGGCAGATGCAATTCCATTTTGTAGAAGATTTTGACTTCCGGTTTGGGAATTTCTGCAACTGAATGTTCTACCATAAGAAAGATAATTCAACTCTTGCAAAAAACTCCCACTCTAGCGATAACCACACAAAATGCTGGAGAGAAGAACAAAAAATATGGAGAGAAGAACAAAAAGCACTAGTTTTGTATATCACAAAAGAAATAGATGTAGATGTGCCCGTATTAATTGCTCTTTTGACTGTTACTGTCTTTTTGTTATTTTTTTTTTAAATTGCATTTAAAATCAGAATTATAATTGATTATACTTTTTAAGTGGAATTATAGTTGTATCCTTTCTCCCCACTTCAGGTGTAGTAATAAACAACAGAAAAAAGTCTTGAAGAAAATGGTTCAGTGTTTTGGATAGTAATATGATTCTACTTTAATTTCTTTGCTCTGAAAGACTTTTGGAGTATTCTTTACAAATCATTTATTTCCTCTGTACTTTATTTCCTAATACATAAACCAAGGATAAAGCACTTTACAGTTCGTAGAAAAATTGTGCTGACAATTAGATTAAAGGTTATGGACACTCATATACAAGGTGCCATACTAAAGAGCAGACATGATACAAATTAAACCGAACTGCAGAATGCAATCTAGAGCTTTTTAACAGACTCCGTGCAGTTTTGTGACTCAAATTACTGGTGCCTGTTGACTTTGTTGAAGCATGGTAGGTATTACTATTAATAGCAGAAGTAACGTATGTCACAGTCACCTCTTAGTGGTATCTACAGGCCCTGTGTGATTATGATTTTATTAGAATGTAGATAAGATGTATATGTGATTGTCTTACCAGTGAAGGCTGTAGAGCTGTTACCTTTAAATTAAGATTAATATGAGTAAAATCGAATGGATTGAATGCTAAGTTCTGTATGCGTTGTTTTAATAAATTTGGAATTGTACAAAAATTGCATTTGGGCCCAATCATGAGATCTTCATCTTGACAGACCCCATCTGGGAGGTATTTTTATAAGGTTTTTTACTATTCAGTTATTATAGGGTCTTTAACCTTAATTATTTTTATTATCAAAATTAAGTTAATCTAAGTAGTGATTATAAATACGGATACTAAATATAGAAACTATAATTAATGTGATTAAAATCTAGCTTCTGTGACTTTAATTTTTCATCCCAGAAACTGTGATTAATGGAGTTTGCAAGCGGTGAAAATGCTGAAGTCAGTGCACAGTCTACAAAGGAGTTAATCTGCCTTTTATTAGTACTGCATGTCCTGTCAAAGGTTGTTATTTTCAACAAAGGCTGTATTGAGTATAGTTATATGGTGTGAATCCACTGGCTATAGACTTCTCCATCAGTACCTTGCTTTCTCAAATACTTGTGGACAAATACTTGCAATCTTTTACTTCCAGAAATCACTGCGTTGCTTGAAATATCTCCTTAACAGAGATGATCAAAAATTGCGTTAGGGACTATAATTGTGTCTCTCTTGCCACAACTACTCATGATTTAGTACCTCTTGTTGTCATCTTTCTATCATCTTTTATCATCTCTTCCATTGTCTTTCAAATCTTCCAGATGGAATCACAGAATCATCGAATGTTTAGAGTTGGAAGGGGCCTTAGACATCATCTAGTTCCAACCCCCCTGCCATAGTCAGGGACACCTTCCACAAGACTAGGTTGCTAAGAGCCCCAGCCACTCCGGCCTTAAACCCTTTCAGGGATCAGGCATCCACAACTTCTCTGGGCAACCTGCTCCAGTGCCTCACCACCCTCACAGTAAAGAATTTCTTCCTAATATTTGATCTAAATCTGCCTTCTTTCAGTTTAAAACTGTTACTCCTTCCCTATTACTGCACTCCCTGATAAAGGACCCTTCCCCATCTTTCCTGTAGGTCCCCTTTCAGTACTGGAAGGCCTCTAGAAGTGTCCCTGGTGTCTTCATTTTTTCAGGCTGAACAGCCCCAACTCTCTCAGCCTCTCCTCATAGGAGAGGTGCTCCAGCCCTCGGATCATCTTTGTGACCTTCCTCTGGATTCACTCCAACGGATCCATGTCCTCCTTATGTTGGGGGCCCCAGAGCTAGAGGCAGTACTCTGGGTGGGGTCTCATGAGACCAGAACACAGGGGCAGAATCACCTCCCTTGCCCTGCTGGCCACACTTCCTTTGATGCAGCCCAGGATACAGTTGGCCTTCTGGGCTGCGAGCGCACATTGCTGGCTCATGTGGAGTTCCTCATCAACCAACACCCCCAAGTCCTTCTCCTCAGGGCTGTTCTCAATCTATTCTCTGCCCAGTCTATATTTGTGCTTGGGATTGCCCTGACCCACGTGCAGGACCTTGCACTTGGCCTTGTTGAATTTTGTGAGGTTTGTACAGGCCTACCTCTCAAGCCCATCCAGGTCCCTCTGGATGACATCCCTTTCCTCCAGTGTATTGACCGCACCACACAGCTTGGTGTTGTCAGCAAACTTGCTCAGAGTGCCCTCGATCCCACTGTCTATGTCACCAGAGAAGATGTTAAACCACAGTGGTCCCAGATGCCAGTCATCACTGGTAACCATTTAGACATTGAGCTGTTGACCGCAACCCTTTGAGTGCAGCCAACCAGCCAATTCCTCCTACACCAAGTGGTCCACTCATGTAATTCACGTATCTCCAATTTAGGGACAAGGTTGTTGCGTGGAGCAGTGTCAAATCCATTGCACAAGTCCAGGTAGGTCAAGTCAGTTGCTCTCCTCTTATCCACCAATGCTGTAATGACATCACAGAAGGCCACCAAATTTCTCAGGCACGGTTTGCCTTTACTGAAGCCATGTTGGCTCTCACCAATCACCTCCTTAATTTCCATGTGCCTTAGTGTAGTTTCTAGGAAAATCTGCTCCACGATATTGATGGGCAGAGAAGTGGGATTGACTGGACTGTAGTTCCCCATGTCTTCCTTTTTTCTCTTTTTAAAAATGGGGGGTTATGCTTCCCCTTTTCCACTCAGTGGCAACTTCACCAGGCTGCCATGACTTCTCAAATATGATGAACAGTGGCTTAGCAACTTCATCCGCCATGTTCCTCAGGACCTGCAGATGAATGTCCTTCAGTCTCATGGACCTGTGCACCTTCAGGTGCTTTTCTTGTTGCCCTTGATGTCCCTGGCCAGATCTAATTCTGCCTGGATTTTAGCTTTCCTAACCCAATTCCCAGCTGCTCAGACATTTCCTCTGTATTCCTCCCAGGATACCTACCCTTGCTTCTACCCTCTGTAGGGTTCCCTTTTCTCTTTGAGACTGTCCAGGAGCTCCTTGTTCATCTATGCAGGCCTCCTGGTGTTTTTGCCTGACTTCTTCTTTGTTCTTCTTTTGCTCCTGTGCCTGGAGGACACGATCTTTGAATATTAGCCAGCTTTGGCCTCTCTTCCCTCCAGGGCTTTATCCTATGGTACTCTGCCAAGCACATCCCTGAAGAGGCCAAAGTCTGCTCTCCTGAAGTCCAGGGTAGCTTATTGTTTGCCCCCCTCACCACGCTAAGGCTCTTGAACGCCACAATCTCATGGTCACTGCAGCCGAGGTTGCCCTTGAGCTTTGCCTTCCCCAGCAGTCCCTCCTTGTTGGTGAGAACAAGATCCAGCATAGCACATCTCCTCATTGGCTCCAGCATAGCACCTGTTTTTACTGTCTCCTCTATCACTTGGAGAAGGAAGTTATCTTTTATGCATTCCAGGAACAGCCAGGACCTCTTTTGCCCTGATACGTTGACACTCCGATAGTTATGAGGGTAGTTGAAGTCCATCACTGGGACCAGGGCTCGTGAACATGAGGCTGCTCCTATGTGTCTATAGAGGGCCTCATCTGCTCTGTCTTCCTGAGTGGGTGGCCTGTAGCAGAACCCCACTCTACTCTCACCTGTCCCTGCTCTCCCTTTATCCTGACCCACAGGCTCTTGGTTGGCTCTTTACCCATTCCCAGGCAGAGTTCCATGCACTCCAGCATATCTTAGTACGCTTGTCTACATACATTGAGTTTGTTTCCCCATAAGAGTGAAATGGGTGAAATGGGATAGTTGTCCTCTGGACTCTTAGTGCATATCTCTACTGGACTGCACAATCTGAGAAGCAGGGAATTCAATGATACCTTGAGATTCTTTGCACTCCCACTTCCTATAATTTTCTATTTTCATTTCTTCTCAAAGAAGGAGGGGGGGGCAGGAGTGCCCTTATAATCTGTCCTTTACAAATTAGTTTAATGATAGATTATATCAAATCACAGAGTGCTGTGCAGTATTTATGAAGACCAAAATCTGATATGTTACCATTATTCTCAAGACTTAGTTAAAACAAAAGCAAAAATATCATTTAAGCTTTACTCCTCTAACACATGCTGAGTTCATAAGAAGTCCAACTCAGCCACAGTTACATTGTTTCAGTACAACACAACACAATGTGTTAAGTTTTTGACACTCTACTTTTAATGATGACATCTATGTGTAATATTAAAAGAAGTCCAACTCAGGCACATTTACATTGTTTCAGTACAACACAACATAATGCATTAAGTTTTTGACACTCTACTCTTAATGATCACATCTATGTGTAATTTTAAACCCGTGAATAATATACCAACTGACACTACCAAACTATTAGTCCAAATAATTGATTTTCTAACTAACCTTTCTATTTACTTTCTGTCAAATTGCAATTCTGTAGCTATTGTATACTCCACTTTCCGATAATGCCGTAAATTGTTCCTGTGATTATTATTTAAGCTCAGCAACATAATTCCCTGATGATGTTTTGCCCATGCAATATGTAACTCACAGTTACATCAAATTACACGTTTTGTGTAATGCAGTTTCTATGAAGTCTGAGTATATCCAAATTAAAATTGCTGATAAATTTTCCACTTTTGTGAAATTATCCTGTCAAGATGTTGTTTGAAAGCTTTATTTGCCTGTAAATATATAGGAAGAAACTTGAGATTGACTACCCCTTTGCATGGATATTACTAATTATTACTCAATAATTACTTAATAAATGTACTTTATAATATTCAACTTTAAATTCCTGTGGTACTCTACTTGGGTAAAATGATTCCAAACCCCTTTGTTTATGAAATACACAATTTTCTTTATTTTCGGTTAATTACATTGCATTAACACAGATTTAATAGAATAAGACTAGATAATTAAAATTACTAACATTAGAGAACCAATATTGATCTCAGTACCAACATAAAATATACAAGGATGGATGGTCACACCCAAAGTGTTGCTGTCAACAGCTCGATGTCCAAGTGGAGACCAGTGACGAGTGGCATTCCTCAGGGGTCGCTACTGGGGCCTGTACTGTTCAACATCTTTGTTGGCGACATGGACAGTGGGGTTGAGTTTGCCAATGATACCAAGCTGTTTGGCAAGGTAGACGTGCTGGAGGGGAGGGATGCCATCCAGAGGCACCTGGACAGGCTGGAGAGGCGGGCCCAAGCCAACCTCATGCAGTTCAACAAGGCCAAGTGTAAGGTGCTACATCTGGGTCGGGGCAATCCCAAGCACAAATACAGGCTGGGTGGGGAATGGCTGGAGAGCGGCCCTGAGGAGAAGGACCTGAGTGTGCTGATTGACGAGAAGCTCAACGGGAGCCAGCAATGTGCAATCGCGGTCCAGAAGTCCAGCCGTATCCTGGGCTGCATCAAAAGAACTGTGGCCAGCAGGTCAAAGGAGGTGATTCTGCCCCTCTGTTCCACTCTTGTGAGACCTCACCTGGAGTACTGCATCCACCTCTGGAGTCCCCAACATAAGAAGGACATGGACCTGTTGGAACGTGTCCAGAGGAGAGCCAGGAGTATGATCCGAGGGCTGGAGCACCTCTCCTATGAGGAGAGGCTGAGAGAGTTGGGGTTGTTCAACCTGGAGAAGAGAAGGCTCCAGGGAGATCTTATTGTGGACTTCCAGTACCTAAAGGGAGGCTACAGGAGAGCTGGGGAAGGACTTTATACTAGGGCATGTAGTGATAGGATGAGGGGGAATGGCTTTAAACTGGAAGAGGGCAGGTCTAGATTACACTTTAGGAAGAAATTTTTCACTTTGAGTGTGGTGAGGCACTGGAACAGGTTGCCCAGAGAAGCTGTTGAGGCCCCATTCGTGGAGGTGTTCAAGGCCAGGCTGGACGTGACCTTGGGCAACCTGGTCTAGTGTGATGTGTCCCTGCCCATGGCAGGGGGGTTGGAACTGGATGATCTTCAAGGTCCCTTCCAACCTAAACCATTCTATGATTGTATAAGGATTAGATTTAGCCAATTATATTCGTAGGTAGTGGTGCACTCCCAGCAATGGACAGCAAATGTTGGACACTGCGAGTATTATGGATTTGGGGGTAAAGACGATCTCAGGGGTCTGGCACCAGTGCAAGAAGTCCTCAGGATCACAGTCGTCAAGGAAGAGAGAAATTCTCAGCAAACTTTAGAATTTATACTGAATGTGATGGTCATGGTAAGAAATAATCCTGCTTGGGTCAAGTGCCTGGATCTCTCTCCTCCTCATCCCTGCACCTGTCTAGGCTCAAAGACACTGTGACCTTGAAACCCACATAGGACAGCTGTCTGTAAAGTAAATATTTTCACAACTTTAAACACTAGAGCCTTCTAAAAGTGTAGTTTTTCCAAGCATTAGAAGAGAAATTAGTCTTGTGTTTCTCAAACCAGGACAGAGGTATAAGCACCCAGGATGTGTGGGCAAGTGTGAAACCACAGGCCTGAAACTGCAGTTTTCTCATGCCGGAAGCAAGCGGAAAGTTGCAACTTGTGGCAAACAAGGACTGGAAGGCTATGATTATGTAGAACTACAAAAGGTAACTTGATAGCTTCAGGTGGAGTGTACCTTCCTTGTTTAGCAGGCTGCAAAATGCAATGAGTTCTTGTCCCTTCTGTCATACCATGGAAAAACTTACTTCCAAGTAGAAAAATCCATAGTTCTCACTTTCTAAAGGGTTACCAATAGCTTACATTTATTTTTGGTTTTAGGTGCCCATGGAGGACTCCTATTTGAGATACCGATGCCCTTGCTTGGCCAGGAGTGCTCTGAGCACTGGAAGGGGAAACACACAGTGAGTCAGCACCTTGCCAGGAATGCGGGGTGCTGGTAGGGGTCTGCCAAGGTGATGCACTGAAGTGCTGTAGATCGCAAGCAGCCTTTGCCATGCAGCAAGTTAGAGACTTCCTTTTTAACGGAATCCATCCCCTCATGCCAGAAAAAAGAAAATATGACAGAAACCAGAGCAGATACTCAAAGAATAGCGATGCCCTCAGCCCATGCACACTGCTCCCTGCACCCCAATGGGCAGTGGGTGGCTGTGTCAAGGGCAGAATGCAGCCCTGTTCTGTCAGCTTGGAAAAAAAGATTTCTGTCTGCTCCTGGTAAAAGCTGTTTCCATTTAAAGTGGGGGATTTTGAGCTTTAATCCTTTGTTTCACAGTGTTGAAAAGTATAAAAGTCACAAAACCATGCAGAATGATCAAATACAATCTGGACTGAATTGAGTGTGGAGGATTTCTTTTCTATTAAAGAAGAAAACTGATTCTTTAAAACTGTCAGGATTCTCCCCTCCCCCTAAGTAAATAATGTTAAGCTGTAATAAAAACTGTGTCTTTTAAAACGTAGCACTCTTACAGATGTGCATAATAAATTATTCCTGACTGCATGCTATCCCTAGATTATTTAAAACATATGCCTGTGCTGAATCTGATATTTTCTTTGGAGTGGACACAACTCTTACAGACAGCTGTGGTTGCAAAGTGCATGCTTGATACATAATTTTGGTATTTTTGCATGTAACATACCAAGTATTTAAAAAGAAAGTACAGATATGGGCAACAGCCTTTTAGCTCTGGTTATAAGATATTTGCAGAGTGCTTCATTAAAAAGGCAGCACAGTCTCTTTCTCTCCCTCTACCCTTAAATTTCTTACATCCTTGTCATGCAGATGTTAACTGCTTAGCAAACCAAAACTTCAACTGTCTCAAGTTGTTCTCTGTATGAAAAGATATTTTTCAGGTCAGGGTGGTTTAAAAGCTGTGGGATTAATTGTCATTACATTTGGTTTGGCAAGCTAGGATCAGCAAGTATTTGTGCTACAAAAAAAATAAAAAATAAAAAATAAAAGATAGAATTAGTCAGGAAGTAATCATGCAAGATAGTGAATGGTATCGGGAAGAACTGGGGCCCAAGGGAATTGAAGGTGCTCAGCACTTTCAGTAATTGCTCTGTTTCATAGGCCAAACTAAGTGTTTAACACAAAGATTGTTGATGTGTTTAATTTTTATGGCTTTCTATTGTACTCCAGCTCAACTATCACAATCTATGCGTCCTTTACTTTTTGTGGATTTTGAGGTTTTCTGTCCTTCATTTTGCAAATCTCCTATAATGTTCAACTTCTGATTATTTTGTTATGTGCCTTGGGTGATCTATTAGGCCAGTAGTGTCCTAGGTTGACAGATGCTGACTAGCTATTAACTGAAGACTTTCTCTTTATAAAAAGAAAAAAAAAATGTTTGTAAAAGGTAAAAGCACAGGCTGTAGAGTGTGTACAAATTGGTATAAGTGGGTGTAAATTTTTCATTAGGAACGTATAATGAAAATGGAAGGTAGGCTATGTTACTTCGTTTATGTAAGCTCTGCACACAAAGTTGCACTTCAATGTTTTTTGATGTTTTTTACAACTCTGATACTTAAACAGCTCTGACATTCACTTCTTTCTACCCCAGCCTCTCTGTCTCATTTACTGCTTTACTTTGCTCTTGGGGAGTTAATGATGTACTGATTGTGGCTTTTGTAGATGATTAAAGAACACCCTAGCAGATCATAAAACTTTGAATATAAAAACTTTCTGCTTGGTAGGAGTCTGGGCTGGTTTTCTTGGGTTTTTTTGTTTGTTTCAGTAATCAAAACTTCTCAACTTTCTCCTCAGATCACTGCTTGAAGATCTATTCCTTCAGATTACTGCAGGTTGTTTGGAAGATGCGAAGCACTTCAATGTCCACTATCACCTCTTTACAAAATAACGGCAATACATTATGAGAACTTGTCAGATGTCTGAAAAGTATTTCTGAACAAAACTGTATATAGAAATAAGCCCAGGTTAGATGTAGTTAAGATTCTTTCCGGGCTCCCTCACTATCAACAAGCTCACTTATTGAAAACTCACTTCTTTTTTATCATTTCAATTCTATCTGGAGAAGTTCATTTTACTCTGGCAGTAGTATTGCTACTTAGAAATCGTAGGTTCCACGCAAAACTTGTGATTGCTCTTCTTCTGGGAAATAAAAATGCATAAATAAAACAGATTAAGCTTACTTCCTAGGATACTGTTCGCTTCCCAATTTAATAATATTTTCCTGTCAGTATTCTCTCTTTATCCAGAAATGTCTTCTAGTAAAACTAGCTTCATTATTTGGAAATCTCACTGTCTTTGGGGATCCATTTGGATGGATAAAACTCATTAAAAGTCCATCTAAGCACTTTGGTTTCTTTGACACCAGCACATTTGGATCAGCCCATTTAAAGAGAACCATGTCGTAACGGCTGTCTGCCTGCATTTTCTAAGCTGTATTCTTTCACAGGATTATCAGTTCTGAAAGCCTCTTTTATTAACTAAAAGACCATTTTATTGCACACTTCTGTGCAGCAGTACCCATCCTTGGGCTCATTTGACCATCATTCTGGCTCATACAGTCTGTAGAAGAGCCACAAGAATCTCATCACATTGTTTGTAAAACAACAACAAAAAAGTCTCATTTGCATTGAACTATTTACTTAGGTTTTAGTGTGTTTAACTTCGGGAACAGTTTCCACAGTGAGGACTTTTCTGTGTTTCTGTGTTCTGTTACTTTCTTCTTTTTTAGTGTTTTTTTATGGCTTCTTAACTTTTTTTACTTTGACAGTGAAAGCTATTATTTAGTACTTTTAAGAAAGTTTATTTTTACAAAGTGTTTTCATGAGAAAATTATGATACAGAGTTCAAACATAAAGGTATTCTGTCATGAAATAAATGTCTTTAGCAACTCTATTTCCAAAAGCTGTTAGTTTTAAACACTGGAGTGTAGGTAGAGAACTTAGCTATCATTGGAATGTGTGTACATAAACATAAAAATGCAGAGTTTTTCAATGAGTTAGTCTTTAAAAGTAATCATTCAGCTTGGAATCTGTGCAGCAGATATTGTACAGGCAAGGATTTTTACTGAATTGCTTAACTTTACTAAATTTTCTCCAAAATATTGATGTCCTTAGAAAGTCAAATCCAAAACCTGCACATTAGAAAGACATATATTTTAGTTCTAAGTATATGTAGAGAATTATCAGGCAAAACTGTATCATAGAAGTATTTCAGTATTTTTAAAATTATCTGAAGCATCCATAGTCTTGATACAATGAACTTTAGAGTTTCAAGATTTAGCTACTCCCTAGGTGAATATGTTTTTTAGCAAATAAATTAATTAAAATAGTATTTATGGAAGAACATTAATTTTTTGGAAAATAATTTACTCCAGACTAATCCAGCAAAACATTTTTCTGGTTACACAAAAATGTGTATTTAAGTCCTCTAAAAGTCAATCTTGTCAACACTTTTTCACCCTTTTTTAATAATGTTTACACATGAAAATGTTTTGTTTTCTCATTATACCTCTATCTGTGTGAATATAATATGAATATCACAAAAAAGAAAAAAAAAAGACCCTAAAGAGCTTCTAAGTCTCTGTTTCACTTTGTCTGGGGAAAGGAAACGAGTGCAATAAGAATGTCTTGGGGCAAGAAAGAGAGCAAGCAGAATGACTCCTGTGAACAGGATTATAGATTTTTACGAAGAGGCAAACCGTTACATTTCTAGACCGAAACACCTAGGTATTGTGATGAGATAAACATAAATGAGATTAACATAAAGGTATATTGAAGACAGTCAATGCAGAAAGTACATAAAGCATCTTATTTTAACTACCCCAAAATAGTTTTGTAAAGACATGCTTTTAAGGATGCCGTCAAAGTTTACCTGTTAAACCCCTGACTTTCTGTCATGGTGGTGGCTAGAAACTTGACATCAAGTTGTTCTGCTTTGAGGTCATGTACTATTCCATAAACAATACCTTAGTTATTCTAGAGTGCGGTGGTCTACAGTGGTTCATGTGAAACTTTATCTACAAAGGAAGTAGCCAGAACTCTTGCTGTTGCTTTTATTGCTATATGTGGTAGGTCACCATTGGGGTTTGAAAATTGTGTCTCATTTCTGAATCTGTTGAGCACTACTCACGTAGGCACATTGGTGTGAAAACTTCACCTTTTCTGCTGTTTTTTATGATTCACTCATTCATATGTTAACAACAGAAAAGTGGTATAAGCATGGCTGAAGCAAATTCAGTTTTACTACTGAGTCCCTGTAAAGTTTTTTGCAGTACTTAGCCAGCTTGTCTATATTTATGACTTCATATGTCCCCAAGTCCTCTGTTGTTTATACTATTGCTAATAAAAGCCTCATCTGCTTTATCCGGGGATTGAATCCATCGCACATCTTCCTGTGATGACCTGGCACAGCTCAGCCTGGAACATGAGACCCATGGCCAGCGGCTGGAGCAAGGTGCAGAAGTCCAGTCATTGGAGGAGGGTGAAGGTCCAGTCTCAGTAAGAAACCTGACCAAGTGACTTTATGGGAAAAAGGATGATAGCAACAAGTCTATCTGCATTTTCACTATCATTTTGAACATAGTAAGAGCAAAGACGCCCTGGATCACACATGAGAAATTCAGTTAAACAAGATATCTTTCAATGAAACTAAAATTACCCGTGTAGCTGCCAACAGATTGGAATTGAGATTTGCAGTCACAAACTGATGACAGAAGGCAGTTTTAGCTGCTTGTGTCTTTTTCAGATCCTGTATGTAATACACAGTTTTCTATAGACTAACCACAGAAGGAAGAGTAGACAATCAAAGAGTCATGACAATTTTAAAGGGTGCAACCATTGTCTTTTAGGGCATAGAAGGGGATCTGCCCATGTTTTTCTTTGTTTTGCAGTGTGTAGTCTCACACGTGACTGAATATCAAAACTCCTCACACGGAAATATCTGAAAGTCAGTGCACCAGTGGGTCTGCATAAGATGAACAGGCTGGTCAGCCATGGTGCAAATGATGGTAAACATCCAGATACAGAATTTAGCTACTTAATTTGTTGTTTTTCTTTTGCCTTTTCCCTTCTTATTCCATTGTATATTTATATGAAGCACTTTTACCATGCTGAACATTTCGAATTTTTTAAAAACATTGTCATTCTAACATTCCGTATTTTTGTATCTATTTCTTAAATTCACCACAGCTAAAAAAGACATTCTTTCCTATCTAATTTAGCTATTCAAAGAACATAATTGATAAGGGTTTTTCTCATATTCAGCCTTTTGAAGGGTTAAGAAGTGGGAGAACAGTCTAAGTTTATTGATCTTTAGATTCTGTCTGAATAAAGGTTTTATTCCAGGAATTGAATTTTATTCTGAGCATCTGTTCATAAAATACACCAGTAAAAGCAATATTTCTGTGCCTAGGTTACATTTTTTCCACTACGTTTTTACACTCAACAGATGGTGTAGATTATTCACACTTAAGAACTCTGTTAAAATTATGGTAATGGTCAGGTTAAATGCTAAAAGGCAAAGACACTCTGAGTTAATCGTGGAAATCTGCATATAACTCATTCCGTCATGTTTCTATATAGCAGATCATATGATTTAGAAGGCTTTCTGCTTTTGACAGAGCCTGTGCTACTGTTATCTGATCATACCAGAGACATAGAGAACACACCACATACATACCTGTGATGTACGCCGATACTCAGGAGGTGAGGCAAATATATTTTTAATTATGTTTTTCAGAATGGAAGAGGATGAAAAAGAGAAAGATCAGTTTAAACTTAAAGTGAAGAAGCAATGAATTTTCTATCTGGCTTAATATACTTATATTAGCCTAATTTAAAAAGTCTGCTTTAAAGGTCCTCTATTTTTTCTTAAAGGAAAAAAACAAATAAAAACATTGAGCATATCCATAAATGAATAAAAATATTACTTACTTTTATTTAAAAGTCTTGTACAACTTATAAAATTATTTTTTTTTACTACAAAAAATATGACTTGTCATCTTCTTGTAGGAAGCAGAAATAAAAAATCTGTTTCTCAATCTTTTTGCAGTTGAAAACAGCTCTTATTAGAGGATGCTTTAAAAGAGATATTATTTTATATTTCAGCACTCTCAAATTCTCTTAATTTTCTCCATATTAAATGGAGGTTTTTAATCCAATAGTTTGCAATGATTTCTTTGGAGATGTTTCAGCCATTCATGTCTGAGGGTACTTGGAGACTTAAATCCAAAGGCCATTTGTCTGCTGTGCATATTCACTCACTCTACACCTTAAACACTCCTGTAAAACTCTCATTGCAAGGCACAAAGGAATGTTATGTGCAGGGATTAGCAACAGCTCAATAATTTTAGAAGAATAGAGAAAAAAAGAAAAACTTTTATACTGTGGAAAACACTTTTGGAGCTGCACGGGTAAGAAGATTGTAATAGGATACTGAGCTCTGTCCTTGAGCTGGCTAGCAATCAGGGTCATGTCTTGGGTCCAGATAAACCATGCTTGTACAACACCCCTGAGCAGGCCAGGTGATTTTCTCTTATCTTTTGAGTATGAGAATGCAGACTGAAGGCTAAGGCTTGCTCTAGCATCTGCTTTTAAAAAATATCTCTGAGGGAATATGGATCCCTGCCATACAGTTAGTACTAGCTCCAACAAGGTGTCCCTCAGCTGCCTTCTCTATTACACGGAATTCTCTGTATCAGGAACTGTAATGCCAACAGCTGGGGAAGAGTCCTGAGTTTGTTTACTGGCAAGAACAAGAAAAGTTTGGTAGTTGACAAGGATGAAATCTCACGTATTTGAACTGATGAGGTAAACATGAGTGTAGAAATGATTCTTGAACCAGCTGTGCCACATTAGAGCCTAATCCTTTTTAATGAGCAATTTATATTTGATAGGAACCTTATCTTTTTTTTTCTTTTGTTATCTTTGAATGTTTTTTTTACACTGGATGTATCGTTAGAGGGAACATGAAGCAAGTTTTAGCAAATTAGATGACTTTTGTGTGTGCTAGAGATAAGAGAAATAAAATATTTTTTATGCTTTTTAGATTTCAATTTGGAAACTTCATTTTCATCCTCAAAGATACCTATTTTTTTCTCCTCCGATCTTTACAGTTTCTTTTAGTGAACAGATATTCTTCTGGCTGTAATTTCTTTTTCTATGGTAGCTTTTTCTGGGAGGATGGCCAGCAAACCTCACTTGCCAACTTCCTTTGAAAGACTGGATGAGAAAAGGTAGCTCAACTACATGGATATTCAAAGATGAGTTTCTCTGATATAATGACAATGAAGGTAGAGGAGTTAGGTGTGTTTATGGATGAATAAGAGTGATTTAGATTACATGAGAAATCACAGTTCACACAGGCTATGTTGTTCAGATCATCTGTAAATGTAATGACAGTTGAAAGGTCACAAAATCTCTGCATAATTTGATGCAGTATTTGTCTATGAGTACCTGTGAAGTACAGTAAGATGGGCTCTACAAACTCTTGTCTAACATACGGGGATAACACGCATGGAATCTTTTTGTTTGTTTGTAGCAGAGAACATCAATAGACTAAAACTTTTTGATATTTAATGAGGTAAAGAAATTCTTCATAATCAACAGGTAGGACTTCATGTTCCATACAACCTACATTTTCTGGCCTCTCCATCGCATCTTTTGGGAGCACAGGGTTTTATAAAACTGCACAGGGAAGTCTTGGTCTCACCTGAATCTACTGGAATTAAAACTTCCACATAGGCGTCTGGGACCACGGTTTCTACATGTGGTGTCTATATTGGCCTACAGGTCACCCCATGTGAGTTTAATTACAAAATAAAGGTAAAAACTCACATTATGTGTCGCTGCTCATTAGTGATGCAAGTCACTGGCTTGAAAATGGTTATCTGGTTGAAAAAGAAGGACTTTTGAAGCTAAAACTTTCTTGTAGGTGTCTTATTGCTGAAAAGAGACCTCCTCTAAGTAGAATAAAAAATGCTTTTGAAACAAGAAATTAAAAAACACCTGGAGGAAAGATGTCAATTTGGTATAATGTATACTTTACCCTTGAAACACTATTAAAATTTTCAAAATGTTTTTCCATGCAGGTGTGAGAATATGACTGTGAAAGAAAGATTATCTGTGGTCCTAGAACTGGCATATGAGACACGAGACATTGGGGATCTCCTGGAAAGAGCTTGCACATTTTATTGAATTGTTGAAAAAAAGGTGTGTAACTGCCTTGTTATTTTTCGGCGCACGTTTGTAGCTGTTGCCCATAGGAACAAAATATATTAATTACATGTGCTGCTTTTGGGAATTTTTACTTAGCAAATAGACATACTCTGTGTTTTAAAGTGAAGAAAGGGAGGGGTTTTTCCCCTCTTTTCCCCCAGCTGACTTGATCCTTCCTTGGATTTGTGCGTCATTCAGACAAAAAAGAGAAGTATTACATTATAGGAAAGAAGTCTAATAAATCACAGAGTAGAGTCTTTTTCGTATGAAACGTGTTCTATACTTTGGCCATTTATACAACGTATAGTTCATTCAGAGAGTTGTTTTGTTACGAAAAGAACTGCTAGATTTTAATCTCTCTTTTGTGAGATACTTACAGGTCTTTGAAAGTCTAAGACCAAATTCTGATTCTGCATTTTATGATCCCCTTTACAATCCATGTTCTTTCTTCTTTTTCTTTTTATGAAAGGCTTTTTTAACACACACAACTAGAAACTAAATTTGATGTTTGACTTAGAAGTTCTGTTTTTCTCAATTGTAATAAAGCAATAATTGGCTATGACTGAGTTACTTCCATATAGGTAGGCAGACGCGCTGTTGAGTTCAGTGCATGCAGAACTTTCTCTTGATTATCCAGCTGGGCTGCATGTAGGTCAGAGTCCTAAGGAAGTGCATTTCATCTTATCCTTTGAGAATGTCTTAATGAAAAGCAAGGAATTTCCTGCAAGGGCTTGATATCCCAACACATTTTTCTGAAAAATATAAATATGTTTCTAGTTCAGGTTCACTTAAGGGCAAGCTTTTCAAAGCTCATTTTCTCTTACATTGGACATGACTATGTTCACCGCTCTATCAGGAAGAGTTGAATTAGGAATACATGTAGAAAATACTCAAGTACATATGAAATCAGTTTAAATCAGTGAAGTTTCTGACACCAAGTTTTGCCTATGTGTAAGTGCTTTACCAGATTAGCATTATTGTAGTTCTTATTATTTGTTTGCTGTCACAAATGAGTCAAGTTAAAAAAAGATGTTTTCTAAGCCTTTGAAAATGTCATTGGTACAAACACAGTATCTAGCTCATTTGTTCATATAATTTTTTTGGCAAACAAAACTTGCTTATTCCATGTTTATATTATCAACAGCCCCCCCAATTCATCAGTCTTCTATGATCATTGCAGACCAACATGTTTTCTTTAAAAGAAAAAAAAAAAAAAACCAACAAAATTCTTACATGAACAATCCAATTTGGAATGTAAGACCATACTTCTTACTCCTTTATTCCATTATTGCTATCCCAATCTCACATTGACTAGACCTGTGTGCTTTGTTTTGTTGGTGCACAGAGTAAAATGTCATTTTAGATTATCTTTGCTTTATTCTTCAGGGGCATTATTGAATAAGACAGGCTTGCAGTGACCAAGCTGACCTTTTGAATTTTCAAAAATACACACTGTTTGGTTGTTCTTTTTTTTTTTAATTATTATTGTTGTTGGTGGGTTTTTTGGTCTTGTGTGTGTGTGTGTGTGTTTGACAGACCTGGGAGACTAGTTAAACTTTGTATTAATGGCAACAGGGGGAAACAAAATAAGTGTGATGGCTTATAATTACAACATTTTCTAAGGTAAATATTTTCTGCAGGAAAGCCAAAGAGCAGAACAAAAGAACAAACAAAGAACAGAAGAAACCATACAGGCAACTACCTTCCCAAGAAAAAGTAACTGATCATTACTGAAAAACATAACACTCATAAATTAGAATTGTATTGCTTTTCTTAATTAGAAAGAGGAAAATAAAAACATTAATGTTTCTCTGAATTAAAAGGCAACTTCTGATGAAAAACAAACAACAACAAACCCCACACCTGAAATTTCAGTTTTGTTGTCCAAAGTGCTTTTCATACTGAGGGGGCAGAGAGGGAATGAGGCTGCAACACATGACTTGGGTAGTTTATTGAAGTCAAAGACTTTAGTAGTATGACACATAGACTTGAATCTAAAGACACTTAGTGTGATTCAGTAATTTACAGATTAAGGGTACTTTCCTTACTCAAATCTACAAGAAGAAAAATGGAGTCCTTATATTGCAGGCTTTTTGGTTTGGGGGCTTTTTTTTGGTTTTGGCCAGGAAGAAAACAATTATTGTCTCTGAGCCAATCAGTAAGGCTAGATGTCTTCCAGCAGGGAGAGGAAATAAGCAAACATTAGCTTGGGTCCAGGAAGATTTGGTCATCTGTTTGTCAATGTTATTTTTCAAGTGCTTTTAATATTTCATATAATATCATCTAAATATATACTGATTTAGGACAAGCTGTTATGCAGTACTTTCATACAGTTTTCAGAAATGTGTTCATTTGTAGGAGAGACCAAGAATTGTGCAAGGATGCTATGATAAACATTGAAAGCAGGTGGAATATGCCAGGGTTAATGCACTACAAACTCGGAGCTTTGAGAGATTTGTCCAGCTTAACTTCTTTAAATGGTTTGCTAACCTTTTAGAGGTGCAGCAATAGAGAAGCCCTATTAAATCCTTATTAAATCCTGTAAACCTTGAGATTGATTATTCTAGCTGAAATTATTCCAAGAGACACATCTTTTCTGCTCCACTTCCTCAGATCTGATTTCACAGTGATAGGTTTCTGTAGCATCCTTGAACCACTCATATATCCTCCTAGAATAAATTGCAATGTGCTCAGCTGACCCCAGTAATTTCCACCATACCTTCTCAGTGCAAGGCACTTTGCAAAGAAGTAGGATGGGGAGCTTGACTTTAGCTGCTGGTCAAGGATGTATCAAAGTGATGGCAGAGACAAACCACCATGATCTCCAAACTGAGCGAAAGACTTAACAGAAGGGACAGAATAAACAGGGCCCTGTGTGGAAAGGCAGTGACACATTCTTTTTGCCTTTGTTGAAGGGTTTATAGGGGGAACATTCCAATGTTAAAGCTTTTCCTGAATTGAGATGAGAGTCAGTAGACTATGCTGTTATGGGAGACTTTTATGTCTTTTGCAGTAGATGTTTGAAGGAAGACTCAGGCACTCACAGTGAATTTCATGACATGTGAACTCACGGGGAATGAAAAAACTGGGGAAAATAAGACCTAAATCCCATATGAAATTTAGTGGCCAGGCTGAGCACAGCCCTATAAACCCTTTTACTTTTGCCTGTACAGATGGTCTCATATTCCCAAATTCCATTTTCATTTTGTTGTTAGAAGATCCACCCAGACTGCAATAAGTAAAAGCCTCTGTTGGAGATGTATTTGCTTTTGCAAATCTGTGTTTGTAAGAGATAACAAACCAAGCTGAACTGACATGCACAGGTGGAGAACTTCCTTTGCCCAAACTGGTCATGTTGCTATTTCCCTTTGTAGACATCTCTTCTTCTTACAGATCACAGTATCACTTCCCAAGACATGATGCAGTGAAGGTGAGAGTGACCATGCAACCAGTTAGAGGCACACAACCACCATTCAGGATCATTGCTGTGGAATTTATCGTGCAGTTGCATGTAAATGCAAAGACAGAATACCACAAACTAAGAGCACTCCCTTCCTGGACTGATGAAAGTATAGGATTTCACACTTTCCAAAACGTAGCAAATTGTAGGTAATTTGTGCTTTTATTCTGCTGTAAAAAAGCACCCGTCTGGAATTCTCAGTGAAAGTAACATCATAGAATTGTGGAGTAATATGAGTTGGAAAGAACGTCTGGAGCTGAAATGATATGCTGCTGAAGAAACATCTGACAATGCAAAGCAAATAACCTAATTTCAGTGAATTAATCCCTTCTGCTGCCCATTCAATGGCTGGCAGTCCAAGCCATCCTTATTCTCACCATGCTCATATTCTCTTCTGGAAAAGAGCAGGCCAGGTGAGACGCCAAGCTGTCTTCTTCTAGAAAAAACAGGGTGAGTTCTGGAATTAAGAAGTCTGTCTTTCTATGAAACTGAACAGAAAGTTGAGTGACTATTCTGATTGCAACTGCTGAAGTATCATGCTGGGAAAGTGGCATTTTCTAGGGAAACAAGGAACCAAACCATTTGACCTTTTAAAGGTCACTTTTAATGTCAGTAAGAAATCTGTTGGAAGCCAGGACAGCCATAAAGAACTGATATTATATCTCCCTACAAAAGCACTTCAAAGTAAGCAGTCATTTTTTTTCACTAATGTAGGTCCATGGAAAATTTAAAACTCTTCCTCGAATGTACAAACTATAATGGAGAAATCCAAAATAAAGAGGAAACTGGTTGCAAATACAATGTTTGACACTCTTTAAATATTAAGTAGCTGATACAAATAGTTTAAAAAATTTGTTTACAAATACAAGAAGTTCAGAAAATGTCTACCTGGTACAAAATATTCTTGATTGTGAAGCTCATAATTTAAGCTGTATGAGTGAACACTGATAGAGTCTTTTGTATTTCTTCCTGCTGCTTCCTCTGGTATTTGGAAACCCAAGGGAAGAACACTTGGAGGCAAAGCCATCTGCTCCTCTAAACACATCCAGTGTATTTTAGCAAATTATGATACACCACATTTCATTTTTAAGGGTAAACTCTATGGTTCATTGTGCTTTGGCAGGAACTGAACGAACTGAAAAGCACATTTGGCCTTCTCTTTAAAGGTCTTTCAAAACTGACCCTTCCCTTTTCTCTGATGTTCAATTTCTCATTGTCTGTCTGCCAGCTTCTCATGAAAATTTATTCTTTTATTTTATTACTTATTTTCTTCCCCATAAGAATAAGGTGTTTTCATTGATTTCCATCAAACTCCATTGCAAAGACTGAACTCCAATTTGACAAGTGTATCTTTTCAATTAATTCAAAGGATAGGTTGAGACGTAGATGAGGACAGTTGGCCCTGATGCTAAATATAAAAACATATAAACTTGTCAGTTTTCCTTTCCTTTCTGCTCTTTGATTTAAAGGTCCTTGAGACTTAGCTTGTATCTTGGTGCAAGAGAAATAGAAAAACAACACAGAAGGAATAGAAGACTATGCTTTAACATTGAATATTGACATCAATAACATCATAAAGTCATCTTTATTTCTTTTTTCCCAGTTCCTAGGCTGTTCACGTTCATGTTCATGTTCATGTTCACGTTCACGTTCACGTTCGTGTTTGTGCTTATGTTCACATTCATTCCCTTTTTCTAGAATCAGACATAATGAAACTACTAATTTTGATAATATATTAACATCTCTAAGAGACTAAAAAAAAATCTCCCTGCTTAACTGTACTTATCTTTAATTAGAAGACACTGGCCATTTACTTGCTTTATAATGTAATTGCTTCTCAATTTTGATTAGATGTACCACCTTCCAGCTTTATTGTACCTTGTTATTTTCCTTTATTTTGGTTTTAATGCCCTGCCATTCATTTTAGATCCATCATCACCTTCATAGAACCAAATTTGCTTTTTCCTGTGGTAGATTATAGGATCAAGCGAATATTTAACTATTGTTCGGACAAAAATTTATGGTTTTGGTTTTTTTTTTATTATGATTTTATGTTTTATATGTTATGTTGGGTTGTGCTATCTCATCTTGTATTACACTGTGAGCTTGTGTTTGTACATTGTGAAGGCAGGAGATGCATGGCTTATGTCTAAGTTAAAATATAAAGCTTATGCTTTGTTTCACATATCCTCTCCCTGAAGTTTTGATACAGACAGACTGCACTGTAATTAATTTGTTTTCAAGAGTTTTTTCTTCTTTTGTGCTTGGCCAATTTTGCTAATACTGTGACTCTGTAACTGCACAGGCTACTGCTTTAAAATGACAGTGCACCTTTAAGAATTAAACATTCAGTCACAGCATGTTGCAGTAAACTCACTGAAACTTAATATCTTCTGAGAGACTTTTCAAAGCAGGCGTTTAACTGAAGTCATGTAATGACACTTAATTGGATATTTTTTTGCTGGTTTCAGTCAATTGAAGTCATTATTAATGTGGAGCACAAATGGAGCTGAATTTGAAGAGGCGCTCGTTGAAACTCTCTTCTCATAATGCCAATAGAGCGTAGTGCAATTGTAACTCCTGTGGCTGCTAATCTTCTGGATCTGATTAATTGTAAAAACTGATAAAAAATGTCTACTTTCAGGGTAGTGTGGCCTTGATTCATTGCTTGTTGTTGACTGAAAAACACATTTTCTGAACCTCAGAAAAACACAAACTAAATGAGTATCAGCCTTGAAACAAACAACACAGGGTTTGATTTGCAAAAGGTAAGCTATGGATTTAATAGAGATATGAAACAGAAGTCTCTTTGAGTGTCTCACTTTGCAGTTCAGTAAGGAAAAATGAAGGTCACTGTTGCTTTAAAAGCTTTTGTAAAAAAGCCATTGCCAGCAAAATTTGCTACTAATTGTACCTGATCTCATTTATCTAAATCCTTCTTATCCTTGCCTATTTTCCATCACATTTATCCATGGCTACACTTTCATAACAGCCACTTTGCCTGCAGGTGGGATGGTAGGACATTAGGTACCATTGCACTAGTGCTGGTTCTTTGACAAGTGACAGGTGGCTTGTTTCTGTCCCTGAGGGATGGGATAATTTATTTCACCAATGAGTTAGGCCTCTGGCAGCCTAGAAACTAAGGGCCTTGAATGTTAAGTCAAATTGTGGCTGGGGATGCATAACAAGACTATCTCTGGAACCAGCACACTGACCAGAAGGATATCCAGCCTGCAGAACAAAATGCCTCAGTATACACTTAGCTGGTACCTACTGATACAACTAGAACAAAACACACTGATGTTTGTGGCATATAAATTACATGACATGAGTCATTTGTCATAGCCTAAATAACTGTAATTGTAGAAGTAGAATTTCCTAGCAGGAAATATGTTAGATGTGAATTAAAATATAGCATGTGTATCAGAAATCTAAAAGTGATAATATTAAAATTAATAATATTAAATTTATCAAGGGAATGTGTATAACTGTTTTTTTACAAACATAGACATCTCATAAAAAAACTTTCACATTTAGGATTTACTCAGACCTGTGGTGATGTTTTGCAATACACATGCAGCCATGATTTTTACTGCTTATAATTTCAGGTGAAATTAAAACGGCTTCAAAAAGCCCTATTTATTTATATTTCACTTCCATCCTTTTGTTAAAAATAGGATGTCAATATTTTACAAAAGGTTGCCTGGATGTTACCATATGTTTGCCTGAATTGGGGATGGAAGGAAAAGATATCTTAAATATTACTCATTAACATTAAAGCTTTCCTTTGAGGTAATAGAAATAACCATGATGGGGTTTCAGTCTGTTGGTGAAAATACTCTGAATCTGCACTTTCTTTGAATGTATTTTTTTTTGAGTTACGGATTCTTTTGATGATAAAATGTCACCAGAGGGTGGGAATTCTATTCCTGAGTCTCGGAGTCTGTATGTCCTGCAGGGAAGTATGTAGTCTTTTCTCAGTGCCACCACAGTGCCAGGTTATGGTAAGAACTTTGATAATCATCATAATTTAAGGCAAGAAAATTCAACATCAAAAGCAAATAAAATAATCATGCCTTCACTATAAACTGATTTCTTAAAGCAAGCAAACAGGCAAACAAACAACTTCAATTAATTTTAATTTTATTTATGTTATGTTGTCCATGTTATTTCTTTGCTTGAACCATCCAGGAGGAAGATGAGAAAATTCTTTATTTCCTAAAGATCCAGAAATTAGTAAATTTACTAACAAATTCTTAGAAAATTCATCCCATATGAAAAGGAAGATTCATGGTACATATCTCTGGAGTAAATCATACTATCTATATGTCAAAAAGTATTGAATCTCTAGTAGGATGAAACAAAACTCATTCATATTATAGGTTTGTGGTCAGATCCTCCGTATTTTGGGAACACTTAGCTTACTGATGAAAAATCAGTTTATGAGTTTATACTGTATTCTTGCAAGTAATCATGGTGCATGCAGTGGAAATATTACCACAAAGCACTGAGGCAGATATAGAGAAGAAATAAGGTGCAGAATATAAACAGCCGTGGTTAATAAATGCTAGAGCTCTTATGGAAGCATTATGGATAGTCTTAAATCAAGACTAGTGCTATAGCTGTGGTTGGGTTTTACAGAGAGTTTACTGGATGAGATTGAGATACACTGGGGACAAAACAGCTAACTGTAGTGGTTCTTTCTGACCTTAAAATGCCTGGAAGAGGGAAAACCATATACTGCCTGGTACATACATCACAATGCATACTGAAATGCTGGGGTCAGTGATCAAACAACACTTTCAGGCAGGAAAAGAATAATAAAAAAAAGACACTATTTTAGTTTAATTGAAAGTTATCTTTGGACACTCAGAGCATTAGAAAAAAATTCCTCACCTGGTGAGAGGAGCTGTGGACAGACACTCAGTGAAACAGAGAGGACATGGAGTAGTCTAATACAGGAGAAGTGTGTGTCTGTGTGTCTATGTGTATGTCAGTGTTATTTTCACCCCTATTTATGGATAAAATTATTAAACTTTTTGCAAACAATTGCTAAATTTGGCATTATTTTTGGAGGGATAAAAGTGCAGCCTTATTTATCCTCATTATAAGTAAGTAGAATATTCTCCTTTAAATACTGCTGAATTCTTTAAACCGTTATCTTTCATGAGTCATTGAAACTGGTTTCTGCTGAGAATTTTAAAGTAGTAAAGTATTATTTTAGCATCATTTTAATACTAAGAGCTAAGTCTCCCCTAAAATAAATGCAAACTAAAATTAATAATAAAGAATCACTATTAATGATTTGTTCTTCTAAATAAGGATTGAAAATTCTTCCAATTTGCCCATTCTTCACTCAAAAAAAAGGTGTTTTTTTGTTTGTTTGTTTGTTTGTTTGGTATATTGCATATGGGAAGCAAGAATGATGAACTTACTATATGGTAAAAAAATGTAATGAGTATATTTAGCCACAGAGTAATAAATCTAAAGTTTAATAGATAGAATAAAAGCTTTTCTAGCACATGCAAGCAAGATGCTTTCATACCAATCTTGGCTGCCAAGAAAGGAAAGAACAAATAAAATTTATGATATGATCTGTGGCTATGTGAATGCAGATGTGCACAAATATTTTCCAACGAGAAAGTTTCCTCAGCTTCGCTTCCATTAATAAGTGTAATTTTAAAAAGTCATTATGTAGCTAGCAGTATGTGTGCTAATAAATACCAAATAATTCAGCCCAAAGTTAGTGTTTAGATTTTCCATTTCATTTTCAGTCTGGATTTCATGAATTCATTTAACTCATCTTTTCCTCTGAACAAGTGAAGGTACTGTTTCTCCTTGTGGCAATTGGCTGATTATGAATAACCACCTTTAGAAGACCTGAGCTGTTATGGGGCCTTTTTGAATCTCTGACCAGGACTGAAAGCCAAGCAGCTTGTCTGAGTAAGTTCTAAATATTTTTTCCCCTTCAGACTGTATCATTTTTACACTTATGATGCCTGAGTGCTGTCTTTACTTTATTCTTCTTTAAAGCTTTTTGAATGAAGATTTCAAATTTATCTTCCTTTTTTTAGGGAAGCAGTTTCAGTTATTGTCCTTATAACTTGCTCACAGGTAGTTAAGAAGGTCTTGAGTCAGCTTTTTTGTAGTTATAATATTCCATAGAAACATAGAATACCTCAAGTTGGAAGGGACCCATAAAGATCATTGGGTCCAATTCCCTGCTCCTCTCAGGACTACCTAAAAGTAAACCATATGACTAAAAGCATCATCATTCAGAAACTGCTTGAATTCTGACAGGCCTGGTGCCTTGATCTGTTCTCTGGAGAGCTTGTTCCAGTGACTGACCATGCCCTCAGTGAAGAACCTTTTCCTAATGTCTAATCTGAACTTCCCCTGTCACAGCTTCATTCCATTTCCTTGTGTCCTATCACAGGTCACCAGAGAGAGGAGAGCAGCACCTCTCCCTCTGGTGTCCCCCCTGAGGAAGCCATAGACTGTGATGAAGCCACCCCTCAGCCTTCTCTTCTCCAAGGTGAACAAATCAAGTGACCTCTTCAGCCCTCCTTGTGAGTCTTGCCCTCGAGACCTTTCACCATCTTGGTCTCCCTCCTCTGGACACACTCTAATAGTGTGATATCATTCTTATACTGATATATTGTTATAATAGTTACATTATTTCTTGCACAGGTTCAAAACAGGAGTCTACTTTGATTAAAAAAAAAAAAAAAAGTAAAACACTGTAAGAGATTAACTTTGTCTCAACTGAATCAAAGGTATCAAATTAAAGAATGGACTAGCTGATTACCACTCAACTAGTATCCAGTTCACAAAAGTATAGTACCACTAGACATACTAAATAACATACTTCATAGCAATTCATTGCATTACAATGTGTACAATATGAGAAGCAGGAGGAAGAATAATGTCTGGCCTTTTTGAGTGGAAGAAGATACTGAAGAGATCCTGGTCTGTAGTACATACACCTTCTGGAGGACTGAAGTACAACACTGTTCTGAACTTTATAAACTCCTGTTTCTTCTGAATAGAACTTCACTCATCTATATCTAATGAGAAAAGTTAGTAAAGATGGACTGACGTGCCATACAATATGAATTCCTTCACAAAGACTCCTTTCCAATTTCTTTTTTATATGGTATGTTTTTTTTTTTTTTTTTGGTCCAAAAATACTTCAGGGACAAAATACTGTGGTTGCCCAGCATCAAAGATCAAGCCACCTCAGCTGGAAAATTTTAATATGCAGAATTGGAGGTTAAACTCCTAATTTAATGTGGATTATCTCAGATCTCCAGATTCTGCCAAACCTTGCATTATCCTGAGACTGGTTCACCACAGGAATCTCATTTTCACTGCTTATATCCTTCAGAGACTTTTCTTTTCTCCACAATACCAGTACTGAGTGGTGACATTTTAAAAAACATTTTTGAAAGTCACTATTTTAATCTGCTTAATTGCAACGACAGACATTAGGTCTTCTCCACATTTTTAGACTCAATCCATATTTTATTATTTCATTCATGAACTGAAACTAAGTGTCATGAGCATTATTAAGATTGTCCTACCTTGGAAGTCTGTTAGCTTTTTCACTTATTAATGAAATGGCAAGCTCATTTTTTGTATGTGTATGCTCCAACTATGTGAAAGGAGTACTCATTGTCCAGAGGTGCTTTGGTGCATAAGGAAAGACAGAGCAGTTACCAATTACACTAAAGTACATGTTCAGTTCATATCAGTCAAGATAGGTCCAATAATTTCAATCTGACTATATAATTTTATAGGAGTTAAGAATCCCATCTACTGTAGTTTTGGTGTGAGAAATAAACTGTGTATGGGTCAAGAAATTCAAGTGTTAAAATTCCCATGGCAACATTAACATGATCACATTACACTTATGGTTTGTGGTATTTTGGATTATTGGCTATACTGAGAAATGCTTTCATGCAGATTGTACAGTATATGTATTACATCAGAATTAGTCTTTACATGGAAATATTAACATCTTAATTTCCTCACTGCTGTATATTTTAAATTTAGAACTTCATTTCTGTATTCATACTAGGTGTTTACTTTCACTAAATTTCTAAGAAAAAGAAAATGGAAATGCAAAAGAAGATGATTATCAAAAGGTAGAAAATAAAAAGGAATTAGATACATGCTTCATTTCAAAACCATGAGTAAATGGTAAATGGCTCCCTGAGACTGCAACAAACATGCGGATGCCAATACCAGCCTACATTACCTACACATCATCTTCTCTGTCCTTTATCTGTTCAATACTTACATGGTGAATTCTATGTTTGTAATCCTACAATTCTTCCTGCAATTGACATTGCAAGGAATTTCTACTGTAATATTGCTAACATAAACCATGTAACTACATCATGTCATTGTCAGAGGCTAGCACCTGACAAGATGTCCTTGGAGTGCAGCAGGAGCTGGTTCTTCTGACTGTTAGCATCTGTCTCATTGTTGGCACTGGCCAAAGCACAAAGGGCTTCTTCATTTATCAACTGCATCTGTTTTGTGGTCCTCCTAATTATTCCAAAGAATGCAAAAGAATGGTAAATGCAAAGCCTGCAATCATACTTTATAACAAAAATGATAGAAAGTCAGGAGGAAAGTGTTTTAATTTGGTTTGGTTTGATATGGCTAGTTTAGTTCGGTTTGGTTTGGTTTGGTTTGGTTTTCCTACAGAAATTGTAATAAATTAAGCCTCTTGTCCATCCAGTGCAGTATCCTTTCTCCAATAATCATCAGGTGATTATGAAAAAGAACCTGTGTAACAACTGAGGATGTTAATCAGAATATATTTTCCCATTTAAGGTCAGTCTGCCTTCCAAGTCTTCTTTCTGATAGATGTTGCATTTAGCCTCTTTGTAAGTGCATGTCTTAGAAAGGTGAATTCCATAACCTGTGACAATGTTTATCCACTCATGCTGATGGAAATTTGTACAGAGGTTGCTGTAGCTATCATACTCTTGGCCTTAAGATGTATAAAACATTGCAGCATGTCAGACTGCATCTGCAAAGTGAGGACATAGCATTTCTTGTCTTTAATAACTTGTGGATCATTATGTTACATCTGGAAAGATCACACTACTTGTAATTTACATGATGACCTCTTTATTGAGTTAAAGCCTATTTCTATGTACTCAACAGCTTTTTTCCAAAACAGTCTCAGTGTTTTGTTCCGCGCTTCATTGTACTTATCCTGAAGATAATTGAGATGATTTGCCCTTTGTTTTTTTTTTCCTGAAAGCTTAAATTTAGCAAAAAACATTTTACAAAGTATATGTCTCTCTGTTGAACTTGGTATAGGCTTCCTTTATGTACTCACAGTGGTTGTATTCAAGTGACTCTTCCCTCCTTCATTTTCTATGTTTTTCAACATAATCAGATAATGATTAATGAGTGTTACCTAAATTCAAGTAGGAGATAAAAAATAACAAGTATCCAAAATGATTTGAAGCAATGTCTGCATCAGCTTCAACCATACTCAGCTGCTTCTGTAGGCATTAATTGTTGTGTTGGGCTTTTTAGCTTGTATACTAATGTTGTGTTTGTAAGATTGAGGTGAGGATGATGAAAGAAAGATAATGCATGAAGAAATTTTGTAGTCTTTTCTTTCCAGCTAGAAAATTCCCTTAGCATAAACATAGATCCAACTCTAATCTTTGCCTCCCACTTGATATCAGTGCCATTTATGTTAGTCACAGGCATGGTACTAGACCATAGTAGGCAGTGATTATCATCTAAACACTGTGGATAGGTGGCCTTTAAAAAGGCATGCAGCAGGGAATTTAAATGCTGTTTCTGAGGAAGTCTGGAATTCTTCACAGTTGAGAGCAAACAATGCAGCAGTTGTGAAAATCAACATTTCCAGTTTGGGAACTGTCAAGAGCTAACTGACTTTAGATGTAGGATAGGTATTGGACAAAATCTGAGGAAAGTCAGCAAAACAACTCCAAATATTACTGCAATGCCACCCACAAATGTTAGCAGAATAATAGTTTCCCTGTGTCTGAAGGTGATGTTGCTTACCTTAGGGACAGAGTGCTGTGAAGAGTGTGCTTTGCCCCAGCTCTGCAGGCAAATGAGTTATTTCCAAAGAGGGCTGACTTAATTTGAAACTGCTTTTTTCCATCCTTGGGGAAGTTTGTTTGTCTCATGGCAATGAGAAAGTCCTTGACGTAGCTGAGTGTCCCCAAGGGTCTTTTGGAAGGACCCAGCAGAGAACTCTCCCAGAGTACTAGTGAATGTGGCTAATGGGGATCCAGCGGGTCACTCTCTTATGCTCTTCACCATTCATCACTGGAGAGAATAGTAGCTTCTGTAGTTAGCCTCTGCTAGTGTATGGTTTGCACATTTGGGAAGCTGAGGAAGTTCTGACCTCACATGGAGGGGATATTTGTTAACTTCTCTTCTGACAGTCATTTGTATGCCTCCATCTTTTAGGTCCTTCCCTGAGCACTTGGTGTGACTCTTAGGAAAAAAAAAATAATGCTCTGGTGTGTTAAAGACCATTTGAAAATAAACAAGTATGCTTTCTGTTTGCTTTATTATTTCCTCATGAAAACTTATTTAGACACCAGAAACTGCAGGCTTGACTATCTGTATTTTAATGGCCAGAACCAGGAGCTCAGCTCCTCAAAATGCAGCCGTTAGATTATCTAAGTGCTTTAAGTATTAGTAAAGCTATCTAGCATCAGCCCAAGTTTGTGTGTTTTCCTCCTAATTCACTGTTACTTTGTTGCAAATGGATGTTTTCAAATGCCAACTCACATTCATATTATGCATTTCACTATATCAACACCCCATCTAAACCAGGGATTGTTTCAAATTGCCTACCTTTCAGTTTCCATCTACATAGTTAGAGAGATTGCATGCTATTTCATAAATTAACAACAGTTTCTAACCTGCTGATTCATTTGCAAGGGTGAAAGGTGAATGTTCAATGATTTCCACCACAGTTAACATAAACATTGACCTGATCGACTGCAGTGCTCCCTCTGTGCCATAACATAGCCACAGATTTATCATTCCTGCCTCAGCTTTGCTCCAGGCGCCTGATTAAAAAGCCCAGACCAATGTCTGCTTTTATCTGCTTACTTTGATTTTCACTTTGGAGCACTTTACCAGGACTGTGCTGATGCCTCCCTGCTGCTCACATGCTTTGTGGCATTTATTGTCTGAGTTTTCCTCTCAGTGTGGCACCAAGGTCTAACTGCATAGTATACCTTCTGCATGTAAGGATAATCCTCATCTTCCTCATCACTCTACTATACTAGGAATGATTTCTATAATGTTGTGGATATAATAGGAAAAAAAAAATAAATCACAGAAGTCCCTGGGATTTTCAAGTTGCCTCAGAAGACTAATAAAAATCACCATATGTTTCTTCTATCTGCTGTGAACCAGGCTTCACTTCTTAAATCCATGCAAGAAGCTGAAGTTTTAGTGTGGTGATGTCATCAAGAAAAATAGTTTACCAGAGTTATGGCTATTAATCATGGCTTACTATTGGTCTGTTTAAAACCACATGGGGCATAGCACCGTTACAGAAAAGGTTTATTAGGAAAAATGAATTTTCAGAAGTAAAGATGTATTAAACTTGCACATGACTTGGAAACAAAAGAAAAAAAGAAAGATTAAACTACTCAGTGTTGCTTAAAATGCAAGCCCTTTCAAATAAATGACAGGATTTATTGTTAATCTCATTAGCCACCCAAAAATTCTAAGAGTAGAAGGAGGCAATTCAATGTCTAAGAAATGAAGGCATTTATTTAAAAATGGGTGCATGACAATATTTATTTTCAAGCCCTACACATGTTTTTCCAGTCTGTGCAATTTTGTATGTTTTACTATTACAGCAAAAATTCTATTACCTATCAATGCCTGTCTTTAGTTTTGAAGAGAAACTTCCAGGTCTGATACAAATTCATTTGCTGGAGCAAAGCCAGCTCTGTAAAGACTGAAACAATAAAAATACAGAATAATTTAAAATATTTTGTTTTAGTAGTAGAAAGTATCTCCTAACGTCTGGAAGCAATATTAAATAATGTTACTTCCTCTCATGAATGTAAAAAGACTATAAATGCATTCAGCAGTTATATGAGTTTAAGAGCAAAAAGATCATCTATAAACAAAGAGGCTAAAATTACTGTCACACAGCTAAATGCCCTCATTCTTCAAGGGCTACAGCAAATTGATAAAAAACAGAGACCATTTTTTTTTTTTCTTCATTTACAGCTGTGGTATTTTTGATTCATTATAAATCTTCAAACCTTCACATAAAATGTTCACCTTTCGTATATGACATGGAAAGCAAACTGGAATGTGACCTATGCATTTGGAGGTATTTTCAAAAACAGTCAACGTTGGCTTTTCAAGTCCACATAAATCACAGAGATTTAACATTTTAAAAATGGTAGCAAGATCAGGTAAAACCCTGGAGGGAAGAGGGGCCAAAGAAAGCTGGCTAATATTCAAAGATCGTGTCCTCCAGGCACAGGAGCAATGCATCCCAACAAAGAAGAAGTCAGGCAAAAACACCAGGAGGCCTGCATAGATGAACAAGGAGCTCCTGGACAGTCTCAAAGAGAAAAAGGAAGCCTACAGAGGGTGGAAGCAAGGGTAGGTATCCTGGGAGGAATACTGAGGAATTGTCTGAGCAGATGGGAATTGGGTTAGGAAAGCTAAAATCCAGGCAGAATTAAATCTGGCCAGGGACATCAAGGGCAACAAGAAAAGCACCTGAAGGTGCACAGGTCCATGAGACTGAAGGACATTCATCTGCAGGTCCTGAGGAACATGGCGGATGAAGTTGCTAAGCCACTGTTCATCATATTTGAGAAGTCATGGCAGCCTGGTGAAGTTGCCACTGAGTGGAAAAGGGGAAGCATAACCCCCCATTTTTAAAAAGAGAAAAAAGAAGACATTGGGGAACTACAGTCCAGTCAATCCCACTTCTCTGCCCATCAATATCGTGGAGCAGATTTTCCTAGAAACTACACTAAGGCACATGGAAATTAAGGAGGTGATTGGTGAGAGCCAACATGGCTTCACTAAAGGCAAACCGTGCCTGAGAAATTTGGTGGCCTTCTGTGATGTCATTACAGCATTGGTGGATAAGAGGAGAGCAACTGACTTGACCTACCTGGACTTGTGCAATGGATTTGATAATATTCCACGCAACAACCTTGTCCCTAAATTGTGGAGACATGGATTCCATGGATGGACTACTTGCTGTAGAAGGAATTGGCTGGATGGCGATACTCAAAGAGTTGCAGTGTGTCCACGTGGAGACCAAGTGGATGCACTCAAAGGTTTGCTCCATGTCCAGGTGGAGACTAGTGACAAGTGGCGTTCCTAAGGAGTCAGTATTGGGACCACTGCTGTTTAAAATCTTTGTTGGCAACATCGGTAGTGGGATTGAGTGCACCCTCAGCAAGTTTGCTGACAACAGCAAGCTGTGCATTGTGGTCAACATGCTGGAGGGAAGGGGTGTCATGCAGAGGGACCTGGACGGGCTTGAGAGATGGGCCTGTGCAAACCTCATGGTGTTGCAAGGGCAACATGGGTTGGGGCAATCCCGAGTGCAAATACAGACTGGGCAGAGAATGGATTGAGAATAGCCCTGAGGAGAAGAACTTGGGGGTACTGGTGGATGAGAGTCTCAACACAATGTCATGGTTTGGGCCAGCAATGTGAGCTCACATCCCAGAAAGCTAACCTCATCCTGGGCTGCATCAAAGGAAGCGTGGCCAGCAGGGCAAGGGAGGTGATTCTGCCCTTCTGCTCTGCTCTTGTGGGACCCCACCTGGAGTGCGGCACCCACCTCTGGGTCCCCAACATAAGAAGGACATGGACCTGTTGGAGTGAGTCCAGAGGAGGGCCACAAAGACGCTCAGAGAGGAAGAACTTCTTTCCTGTGAGGGTGGTGAGACACTGGTCCAGGTTGCCCAGAGAAGTTGGGGATGCCCCATCCCTGGAGGTGTTCAACGCCAGGTCGAATGGGGCTTTGAGTAACCTGGTCTAGTGGAAGGTGTTCCCGCCCATGGCAGTGGGGTTGGAACTAGATGATCTCTAAGGTCCCTTCCAACTCTAAACATTCTATGATTCTGTGATTCTATGAACAATATCGTCCCTTATTTATCATGAGTTCTTTTATCTTATAAAATCTAACATGCCTTTTTCTTGACTCTCTGTTTTTTTCTTAGGGAAAACAAAAAAAAAAAGAAAAAAAAAGTCCTGCCCATGAGATTTTTGTTTGCCTATTTCCTGGTGCCGGCAGGGATGGGGTTAATTTCCCAACAAGCCGGCAGGAGGCAGGTATTCCATACCACTTGACCCATGCCAGGCTATAAGAAGAGCTAGCCGGAGAGGGGAGGGCAGTCGCCACTTGGGGATATGCTGTGGTGGTCCGGGTCTGGTCAGTGCGTGGTGGTATTGTAATTGCGTCTTTATATCCCTTTATCCTTGTTATTGTTTTTTTTTTTCCACTTCCTTTTTGCTGTTCTTTTAAATTGCACTATTTCAACCCATGAGTTTTGCCTTTTTCTGTAGATGTTTCCCACGGCTGTGGGAGTTGAGCGAGTGGCTGCGTGGTTCTTTGCTGCTGGCTGAGGCCAAACCATGACACTATAGCCTTAATAGCTGAAGAGATGACGTGTGATATGAGAACTATAAGTTAGTAGTCAAAAGTGTGTAATCAGCTCCTATGACCAGAAACTGAAATAAGTTAAAAATGAAAGAGCAATTAGTCTGTTGGAACAGACAACAGATGAAGACAGACAGTCAGAGGTTTGAATCATGAGTAGAGAGATGTCTTCCTTAATCATATGCTGTAATTCAACCACACATTTCATGCTAAAATCTTTGGATGTTGAAACTGATCCAACAAGTTTATAATTATTACATGAGTATAACAACCCAGTTTGGTATTTATTAAACATATCTAGCTAAAGCAAGTGGTTTGCGATAAAGTATTTTGGCTGATGAAGTATGATTGCCATGACAGCAAAAATGGACTTAAGTTTTATCCTTGCTAGACCGGGACAGGTTCTTATATGACACAGATTAGCAGAGCTTTCCTGAATACAGAACTCTCAGTTATATGTACCAGCTGGGGAAGGTCATTTTGGGCTTGTAGAGATGAAACAAGTCTCTTTCTGGTCCCATATATCATAACAGTCATTGAAATAGCAACAGGATAGTGGCTGTGCAGGCCTATGCAATTGTCAGAACTTTTTTGGCAGAAAACAGTGTATTTGATAAAACTGAAATATCTGTGGTAGATTTCTGCTTTCCAGGACATGCTTTGAGTAGTCATAACACAAATGAAAATTAGGAACATTTCTGCCTATTAAATAAATATTTTTTTTTTCTTAAATAATGTCAGTGTTTTGAAGCAATAGTTTTTTTGACATCATAAGCTTCTTTCTAAGTTTACTGGCCCCTTAGCATGGTTGGAAGAGTGGATTTGTTTCATAGCAAGTAAACTGCACTTTATTTTAGTTTCATTTACTTTATTTCATATTTATATTTATTTTAGGATTTAGTGCAAGCAACAAGTTATAAAAACCTAGTCATACTAGAAGTACAAAACTGTGTGAAATGTACACTGCAAAGAAAGAAACTTAGAAGAGGGTTTATGTTTGAAGGCTGAAAACTAACCATAGTTAGAAGGGTATGAGCATAGCTAATTTATATACTTGTGAAGATGTTACTTTATGTTTAAGAGTGGAATCAATTGTCTGAAAAATTACTCCTTTTTCTTTTCCACTTTAATGAGGATAAGGCTATTTGATAAGAAGAAAAGAATTTATGACAGAAGTTTTATGATTAGTGTTACTACCTTCTGTTTTGGTATTTCAGGAAAATGCCTTGTCTATTAGTAGTGGAAGTTGGATTATCCAAGATCTCTTGTATCTATACAGACACTATATTTAAAACTTAGGTACGCTTTTTCTATTGCCCAACACTGCAAGTTAGAGAAGGCGGGGGAAACATATGTCGAGAAAGAAGCCATAAGGGTCTCACCATTTATTTGATGCTGATTCTGCATTAGGGGAAATATCAATATTCATTTTGAAACTCCAGTAACTTTACAGTGGAGTCACCTTTGCATGACTGACAACTACGTCAAAGAGCTACTTCTAGTGGAGTAACACACTTCCTTTTTCTTAGTTTGCCACACAACCTGTTAAGATCTGATCTATAGTTTTACTAAGCAATTAAGAAAACTGTATTAACAGTACCAATTAACTGATATGATCCCCATGATATTTCATAGCAGATCAACAGCCAGTGCAGTGCTTGCTTGGCTGATCACAAGAGCCAAGTCTATTGCCTAGAGTCTCCTCACAAATTCATTCTATGCATCCATGCATCTGCAGTGAGATTCCCACCAAATGTCTCTCATTCTACACTGTTTTCTTGTTTTAATCTACTAAAAAACCTTTTGTATATCACAACCAAGCCTGACTCACTTCGATCTTTTTAAGGACTGACACAATAATTTTCATTTGACCATAACATAACAGAAACCCCCAAACTTTATGAGAAGTTACTGTATTGATGCACGTTCATCATCAAGTTTTGAATGGTTTTACCACTTATAACTCATGAGGTGCAGTTGCCTATATCAATCTTCAGCTAAAAAAAATTACTTCCCAATCTTAGAATACAGCCAGCCCCTCAGGAAAGTCAGCATAAAACCTTACAACCTTTAGGAAACATAATGGGGATTTAAAGCCAGTCATTGTAACCGCAGCAATGACACCACATCAGAGGCAACAAGCAAACTGTAAAAAAAAAAAAAAAAAAAAAAAGATTAGAAGATAATTTCCTTCCCAGGGAGTGGAATAATGTTTGCAGGACTAACTACCGGTAAACTTCCCTAAGGGGTTGAAAGAGAGCAGCATGGTACCTAGCAACGTTTAAACTGGCTGAGCAGCAGGGTGTAACACCAACCTCTTGTACTATTAACGTTCATGATGAATTCAGGAGAGTCAGTAAAAGGGACCTAGCAACAGCAGGCTCAGAAGGGAAAAGTCACAGATATAGCTCTCTCAATCAGGCAAAATGACAAAAAAAGCTCTGCTTTGGAGCATTGGTATAGGTATTTTCATGGGTGGGATTACTAGTATTGAGAAAAAATGTATCTGTTAATAAACAGAAAGGAGTAATTTCATTTAATTTATGAGGTAACAGCAGTGCAATGACTAATACATGAAGAAATGAAATGTAATTTGACAGTAATTTCTCTAGAACATGTTTACTCACGTTTCTTCTAGAAATAAGAGGGAAGAAAAATATTTTTCACATTTTCTATATCACATTACCATAGAATACTGATTATGGACTGAGAACAGGAAGACATAAAGATTTATGGTGCTTCAGCAGATTTTGTCAACCTAAAAGAACAGACAGGTTAAGAGTCATAGAATCACAGAATCATAGAATCACAGAATCATAGAATGTTTAGAGTTGGAAGGGACCTTAGAGATCATCTAGTTCCAACCCCACTACCATGGGTGGGAACCCCTTCCACTAGACCCAGGTTACTCAAAGCCCCATCCAGCCTGGCCTTGAACACCTCCAGGGATGGGACAGCCACAGCCTCTCTGGGCAACCTGCTCCAGTGCCTCACCACCCTCACAGTAAAGAATTTCTTCCTAACATCTGATCTAAATCTGCCCTCTTTCAGTACCCCTCATCCTATCACTACACTCCCTGGTAAAGTGTCCTTCCCCATCTTTTCTGTAGGCCCCCTTTAAGTGGTGGAAGGCCCCTAAGTTGTCCGTGGAGCCTCCTCTTCTCCAGACTGAACAACCCTAACTCTCTCAGCCTGTTTTCACAGGAGAGGCGCTCCAGCCCTCTGAGCGTCTTTGTGGCCCTCCTCTGGACTCACTCCAACAGGTCCATGTCCTTCTTATGTTGGGGACCCAGAGGTGGGTGCCGCACTCCAGGTGGGGTCCCACAAGAACAGAGCAGAAGGGCAGAATCACCTCCCTTGCCCTGCTGGCCACGCTTCCTTTGATGCAGCCCAGGATGAGGTTAGCTTTCTGGGATGTGAGCTCACATTGCTGGCCCAAACCATGACATTGTGTTGAGACTCTCATCCACCAGTACCCCCAAGTTCTTCTCCTCAGGGCTATTCTCAATCCATTCTCTGCCCAGTCTGTATTTGCACTCGGGATTGCCCCAACCCATGTTGCCCTTGCAACACCATGAGGTTTGCACAGGCCCATCTCTCAAGCCCGTCCAGGTCCCTCTGCATGACACCCCTTCCCTCCAGCATGTTGACCACAATGCACAGCTTGCTGTTGTCAGCAAACTTGCTGAGGGTGCACTCAATCCCACTACCGATGTTGCCAACAAAGATTTTAAACAGCAGTGGTCCCAATACTGACTCCTTAGGAACGCCACTCGTCACTGGTTGCGACTTGGACATGGAGCCGTTGAACCTAAGGAGCAAAGGAAACAGAGTAGAATTGCTCTAACTGCAACATTAGCTACATGTTTTGTAGGAGCATGATTTGGAAGTTATTTTAGTGTCACTGACGCTTTCATTAGGAACACGTATTTCCAGTGTTTCATAATTCAGCCATAGGCATTCGCTCTGAACTAAACTAGTAGATGAGGCCTCAGCCTGGGACAAATATGTTTTGGTGTGTGGGGGTATATGTGTGCACAAAATTCAAAAAAGGAAAGAAAGAAGTTCCAAGAATACAAACAGGTACACGAAGTTTCTTTATATAGTGTATTTTTTCTTACTTAACTAAATGATCAACGCTATTATCTAAAAAAGTAGATTGAATGTTTTTGTATACTCATTATGCTGGTTATAGTTTATTTATGTTATAGTGATTAAAGTATTCAGACAAGATGAGTTCCTGTGACAGAATTAATAGGTGGTGATGCTATACATAGGGTATATCTGCATCTGTAGCTTTCTTCTGTTTTGATTTCTGGACTCCCAAGGCATTTCACATTGTATTGCAGATCCCCCTAAAAACTTCATACATGTGTATTACCTTACATTATATACAATGTATATATGTACTTTCAGGGTCAAACACAACTTCTGTGCCAGAACTGTGCAAACAGGCCGTATTCTCTGCGTTCTTGGCATTAGACAATGCAGTTGAGCTGCTAATTTGATTAAGCCATCAGTTGTCCAGATAAATGGCTGTGGAAAAAGAAAAAAAAAACTGTCCAGGAAAACATTCTAATTATAGCTAGAATTATGCTAGTAATAACTCATGTTCCCATAGAAGTGGTAATATGTGTATCCATTCTCTAATCTTTTACATCAATTTTTGCTCGTACAGTTGTTCAGATGGAAGTAAAAAAAAGTTTTGTAAGATAATGAAGGAAAATCAATTCTTATAGATAGAATTAATTTTTAATTTGGAAAACATATTAGTAAGCTGAATTAATGGAATTATTTGGATTAATATAAGGAAAATTCGCAGATTGAAGGCTGACAGTGCAATTGGTGGCACAACAGCAATGTGCGGTAATGTCCTCTGCAGGACTAATATTTCTTTGAATAGAAGAGTATCAGTGTCTTACCCTAAATATTTTTCACACATACATGGAGTATTCACTGGACCAAGATTTTTCTTTTCAAAGGAGCTTATAATAACAAAGCCTATGGATACCTTACAGAGCAGAGGGAATTTTACACCTGGTTAGTTAATCTGTCTAGTTTCACATGGAACAACTGTTGGTGATGGATCTTGTGCAAACTAAGCACATCCAAACCCTTACCAGTGTTTCTGGAGGGGAATCACAGAATCACAGAATTTCAGAGTTGGAAGGGACCTCTAGAGATCATCTAGTCCAACTCCCCTGCTAAAGCAGGATTGCCTAGAGCACATTACTCAGGGCTGCATCCAGGTGGGTTTTGAAAATCTCCAGAGAAGGGGACTCCACACCCTCCCTGGGCAGCCTGTGCCAGTGCTCTGTCACCCTAACCATTAAGAAGTTTTTCCGTGTACTGGAATGGAACTTCCTATGTTCCAACTTGTGCCCATTGCCCCTCATCCTGTCACTGGGAACGACTGAAAAGAGTCTGGCTCCATTCTCCATCAACCCACCCTTTAGATACTTGAATGCAATAATAAGGTCTCCCCTCAGCCTTCTCTTCTCCAGGCTAAAGAGTCCCAGCTCTCTCAGCCTTATCTAATCTTCCTAATCTTCCTAATTTCTTTATATTTTTCTGAATATTGGGAAGAATACAAAATGATGAGTGGATAAGTTTATAGAAGCTTTTAAAAATTACTCAGTTCAAAGGATTTTGAAATAAGTCAAGTGAGTTGTAGAACCAAAGTGCTCTCCTGGACCTGGGAGTGTATAAACAGACACACAGGTAAGGAAGAATTGTGCAGAACCAAAAGTAAAATTAAATGGCCATCAACAATTATATTTGTAAGCTGATATATTTCAGGCATAACTCTTGTGGACAGGCTGTGGATATCACCCTTTATTTCTGCAAAGAAGGCTCGAAAATGCTTTTGCCCTCCTTTGAACTGAGCTAGGTAAGGAGGGAGGAGACCTGGACCATTCAGCTCTGAAAATCTTCACTCCCTCTCACCAGCACTTAGTGTTTGTCTCTCATTGCAATTGGAGTCAGAGCTTCAGGTTTGTCAGGTTACACCAATTATTTTTTTTCTTTCTCTGTCCCTTGGCTATCTGATCAAAGTGCTCCCACCAGCTGCAGTTCTGACAGCAGCTTAAACGGCAGCCTGACCTGGGAAGTGAGAGAGGCAGTCTCTAAGGTAGGTAAAGCCTAAGTCATCCCACTGTTATTAACAGCTGTAATAGCACTAGCTGATATGGTTCCCAGCTGCATTTTGGGCAAGAGACAACTGTGTTTGTTGGGCTGACTGCAGATCTACAGCACAGAAGAGACAGAGAGAGAGAAAAAATGAAAAAAGAAAGAGAAAAGGGAAAAAAGGGGGAAGGGGAGGAGGAAAGGCAAGGCGGGGGAAGAAAGGGAGAAGAGAAAAAGTGGGACAGAAGGGATCAGCAAAAGGAAAGGTGAACAGAAAAAGGAAAAAAGGGGAAGAAGAAGGAAGAAAGGGGAGAAAGATGGAAGGAAGAAAATGTACTTATACTTACAGGATTACTTTTTTCCTCACATCATAGCTTTGTGGTTTTTTTGTTGTTTTTGTATTTTTGGGGGGGAGGGCAGTGTCCCTTCCTCTTTGCTGCTCTCTTTAATGTCATTCTTTCTGGTTTTTGAATTTCTCTCCTAAATGAACTTCTTGTACATGGAAGTCCTGAACCACAAAATAAGAGCGCTTCCCCTAAGTGATATCAGAAGCAGTTAGCTTAATCCAACCTTACAAGGATCCAGCTTTTTCCCTAGAAAACCTGTGCAGTCTTATTTTGGTCAAGATTGGAATATAACTAGCTTGTCCATTTGAATTATCTCTCAGAATGTGTGTTGCAGAAGACTCTATCATCTGGATATGTGAAGAAAGCAGAAGATATTAGCATTGCTCTTTCTCTGTGCTGTACTGTTCAGGTGGATGACACAAGGCAGCCACAATCAAAGCATGTGGGAAGTATTAACTTAATGCAATATCCCCGAGTAGGTGTACCTGTCACCTGTTTTACCTGTATGACAGCATATTACCAACCATTAAATCGATATTTTTGCAGCAACAGAATTTTTAACCAGAGGTGATTTCCAAAATTGTTATATGCCATTACATAACAATTTGGGGTAAGAAAGAACTGGCAGTGATGATTTTGCTAAAATGTTTTAAATTCTGGTGGAATCCTGCAGGCAGCCTAGATTGCTGCTTTCTGGACTCTGATGTTTAGATACAGGGAATGAAACCACTGCATGAAAGTCACACTAAACATCTCTAATCAGCCACAGCTTGTAATTAGGCAAACAACTAATCACATAAGTATCTTTGTGTTGTTTCTCTCCATTGGCCTGTAAGCCTCAGTGGAAGCTTGTTGTATTTATTGGGTAGTAAATCAACATTAACGTGCTTCAAGCAACAACATGTTTTTTAATTCTGTATTACAATTTCAAAGCAACTGCCTTTTCAGGTAATACAATTCCCTGCTATTCTCCTATGGCGGTGGTGCTGACTTGCAAGCTGAATGTTAAAAGAAAATGCTTTCTGACTGGCAGCAAGGTCTTTCTTTATTTTATTTTTTGTTTTTGTTTTTGTTTCCCCCCAACCCCTTACCTCTTCCCACTAGTTAGAAATAACAGTGAAAGGATTCTGTGCTTCAAAAACGAATAGTGGGTGTTTTGTTAATAGCCAAAATATACAAACTTCCTATAAGGACTTGATGGCTAAGTGATGATGATAGCTGATTTGACTTAGATGGAAATGCTTTAAAGTGATGGGGAGCTATCAGAAAGGATGCTGACAATTTTGAGGGGGTTCAGAGAAGAGCTGTGTACATGAGTAATGGATTGGAGCACATATCTTAAAATGAAAGACTCCTATAGGTCCATTTACTTAGTTTACCAAAGAGAACATCAAAGGCTAACTTGATCACAGTCCCTGAACAGGTGCTCATGAGAAGAACTATTTTTTGAAATGGACTCTTCAGTCTAGCAACCATCAAGGACCAGTGAGAGGAAGCTGACAAATTCAAACTAATTATGAAACAGGTTTTGAGCTCACATATTTTGATCTAAAGAATGCATGAAAGTCTAGCTAAGTATCTCCATTTCTACAGTAAACAAATTCAGGTTAAAATAAGGTGGAATTAGTTAATAACAACTGTAGTTATCTGCTGGAACAAGAATAGTGGAGTCTCTATCCTGGGAAAGATGCCATGTGTTTTTAGAATATAAACATTACTTCAAAACAAAATATTTCATGGAAAGTCTTATGGTTTGAAGTACAGTGAAATTCAGATTAATTGACCAGAGCACTCTTTTGTGGCCTTACAGTGAAGCTCTGAATTTAACCATGTGATCTTGTTGACCTTTTTCCTTATTCCATACTCTTTGTTAAAAACACCATACTTTCTGTTCTCTTACTTCAGGTTAGCTCCTGATCATGACGACTATAAGTGTATGAACATCCAATTTAACTGGGTTCAGCTTGTCCATGTAGGACTAAGTGTACTTTCTTTAAGACAGGAACAATGTTTTCTTAAGTTTCTGCAGGATCTAGTACAGTGAAGCATATATCCTCAGCGGGCTACTTGAATGTTGCCATGAAGAATAGTTAGTATTTGAAAAAAATTGAAAGATTTATACTGGGTGGTTTAGAACTACCTTTTGCCTTTAGAACTACTTTCAGCCTCTGTCTGAAATTAAAAATGCAGTAACAGATTTCTGTCATAATAAAAGGAGAAAGGCTTAAAAAAATTAAATCTCTTACATAGGTATTCAAGTGCTTGTTTTGCTGAAAATCAGAGTTATCATAAAGCAATATTTTAACCATTTTAACAAGCAATTAATAAACAACAATGGGGAAATGGAAATGGGGAAATAGAGAATGGCTGCACTAATGTTATTTTTATATGTTTATGCTTAGTTAAAAAGTTCTGACTCAACATCCTAGAAAACTAACTAGAAAATAGAAAGGTGCATTGGGGAAAAGTTTCAACACTTAAAACAATAAGCTTGTGTCATAATTAAAATACCTTTATCAACTACTAGAAAACAGAAGTTACACCTGTATATTCACATTCCTACTCTAAGGTCACAGGTAAAAATAACCCCCATCAGTCCTTTTCAAAGCTGAGGGAGTGGGAACAAAACAAACCAATCAGACAAAAACTTTTCATTTGTTATTAGATACAAGAGTCAAAAGTAGATTGGCCAAACTGAAATAACAGAAAGAGAGAAAGAAGGAACAACCCTAAACCAAACCAAAATAAACAATAATGACACAAAAGATTAAGAATAACAATAAGAAAGACCTAACAATGCCACAAATGATTAACAAATGTTGCAAAGAGAACTGTTTTGATCATCAAAGAAAATGCTCTCTCCATAAGGCATGCCTCTTCTCCAAAAGGATGCCTTTTGTACAAATATATGCCTTAAAGGTATTCATACAAAGCCTATTAGTTACACCAATTTTTTTTCTCAGAAATGTATTTCCACTAGTTATTAAAGGTGGTCTTTGTGTCAGTTTCACGAATCTTGTACTTATAGCTTTCTTACCAGAGGTGAAAAACATGTCCCAGTTTTAAAGATCTATTATCCTCACGTACCTGTCCTACTATGCACAAAGCCTAGCAGATAAAAGAAAAAAAAAGAAGAGTGGTATCTTGTTGGGAAATAGCTACAAGCCAGAACATGAACCCATTTTTTGAAGGCTCTCTTCTCCTTGGTGGAGAGGACAGTCAGTTAATGGCATTTTCTAAGTGTGTGCTTCCCCTAATGCTGTGTCTTGAAGGTGTTGAAGAACCAGGAGAGTGATTTACCAGGAGACACATTGACATTTTTTGAGGGGAGAAGTGAGCCTTCTCTCTCACATGCAAAAGATAAAAAGAGTCTAGGAAAGTGTAGTGAAACCACACATAACTTAGTTTTCTCTGCTTACCCACTGCTTCAAGGGTGTCTGGCCAAACAAGTACCAGCCAAGTCTGGGGTAGTACATTGGATGGGCGGAAAAATAGGGGACTCTGCTCCATGGCTTGGCAAGAATGGAAAAATGTGGCTCCTAAGAATGAAAGAAGTAAGACTAACTGTTTGCTAACACAGGTTTCAAATGCTAGTTCAGGAACCACTTCTGATTTCTCCTGGACTGAACAGGCGCCAGTGCAGACCTGATCTAGTTTGACTGAAAACATTACTCTTAATCACTGTACATGTTGGAGCAGTCCCAAGAGCCATCTGGCCCTTCACGGCCTCCAGGATTTGCTAGGAGAGAACATATTTTGAGTAGCAGGGACAAATATTGAAAATAGGTGTTCCACTAACGTTGGACATCTTGTTTTCTGTTCTTCTTTTCTGAGGAGAGAAGTTTCTCATTAGATATTATGCATATACACTCTTAAATTAGTCTCACAGTTCAGCATTATGCAAGGAAGAAATCTTTTCTTTTTTGTAATGATGATGCATTTTAAAGAAAATTACTGGAACTTCCCTCTCAGTAATCATTATTTTTCTCAACAGCAACCATATGAATAATTCAGAAGAAAAAGAAAAAAAAAAAAAAAAAGAAACAAAATACTTTGCATTTTGCTAACCCTTTACTAACTCTTCGGCAAAGAAAATCTTGATTTCTTCTATTTGAATGAAAGCTATATAATGAGAAGAAAGCCAAGTAATTTTGTTCTTATTCGAAGACTTCTCAGTTTATTCTTATGCTGAAATTCCAAGGAATACAGCTGAAGAGAAACAATGCTTTTTAATTTTTCTACTTACCTTGTTTCAAGTTTTTTATTCCTGTGATGTTAGCTTAAAACACAGAGATAGCTTGGAATAAAGAAATGTGTTACTGGATAAGGCTTGATTTCCCATGTTTCATTTTTCTTACTGCTTTAAGAGATGCTATATTGTACCTTAAAGGCCAAGTATTTTGTACATTTTTGTGCAATAAGTTACTTTACACACATATTTTTATATGAGGAAAAACTGTACATTTCTAATACATTGGTGTAAATATATTGCATATATACCTAAGTTCAGTTAAGTAGACTACTGTTTTTAATAGTCTTTCATATTTAAAATGTCTCAGTAACAAAGCAATGAGTCACATAGCTGTAGAGTAAAGCACTATTAGGAACATAGAGTCATCATCCTATCCAAAGTATTTTACACATAGTCTCTGAAAACTAGTTGAACTAAAAAGGCGTATCTTGGCCTGTAAAATAAATTTTTGTCCGACAGACAGGTTAAGGATTATTCATTGTTTCTTTTAACAGTCAAGTACAAGCCACCTACACTACAGCTACTCAATCAGATAGAAAAACTTGCATCAGCATGTTTTGTCACCCACCAAAACTAAAAGGTGCAATGTTAGTACCTCATTTCCTGCTAATTTAATAGACAATGCCAATACTCCAAATATACCCTACACCCCACTTTAAATGCTTACTGAGGTATTTGAACTCTCTTCTGAAGTGTTTAGGGGACATGTGCAATAAATTATGTGCTCAAAATAATACGAACATTTGCAAGACCTTACTAACGAGATTTTGTATGAGAAAATGTGGAGTTTGCACATACAGAATTTCAGTCACAATTTTTAGAAAGTTAGGCCCTCAAAGTGCTGGTTTATATACTTAGAACTGCTCAGTGTAAAGCTTATAAGAAGAGTTTATACTGTCATGTACTTGGTACTGGAACAAAGAGAAAAGTAACTTAATATTCATAAAATAAAATGTTTTCATGATAAGAACTCCTAAAAAAACCATTTCCCTGACATCTGCTGAACAGATGATAATATAAATGGTAGGCTTGTGTTTTCCATTAGTAGGAGTGTTATGCTTCCTTATGCTTTGTTATACTTTATACAGAGAAAAGCAGCTTTTCATGACTTCCAAAAAGTGAAAAAGAAGAGGAATATGCAGGCTGAAAGCAAACTGTGTTTATTATTGTTTGGAGTTTGGAGGCCCCTGTAGTTTAGACATAAAGCTCCTGTGCTTGCTAACATGCAGCTTGCAATTTTCCTTGTTCCAGCATTAGTATGAGATGTCTTTAGGAGAGGTTGAAAATGATCTGTGGTGGTTAAAACAAAAAGTAAAGCTGGACTTTGTTGCTGTAAAGGAATAAAAGTGTTGCAGAGAAAAGATGCCTAGATAAATAAGAACAACTTTTTCACACTGATGTTTTGGTTCTTCGCCTGATTATGAACAAAGAAGATACTGATTGCAAAATGAAATACTTCTAACTCTGTAGCTATTGCAATGTAAGTCATTCCCTTATGGGTGTAATAATGCTGAGCAATGATAAAGTCATACAAACACCTAATGAATACAAATCAAAGGTAATAGTTAGCTAAATAATTTGTCCTATATAGATGTGTGAAACACTAATTTAAAAACTCATAGCAACCAAAGGGAATATCAATGAGAAATAACCTAGAGCAAGAAAGAATCAGTTTGATGAATTGGGCTATATTATATTTCTTTTTTTTTCCCTCAGCACTAGAAGAGATAGAAATTTCATTTCAAAATAATATTTTTATCCTCAGAAAAATGAAAAATTAGAGCCTATTCCTTGAGGTAGAAATTTTACATTAAAAACTACTGGTTTCTTCAGAGACATTTTCAACACAAAGCCTTTCAAATTTAGCAAAAGGATGAAAATAGAAGAGTTCGACACTGGCGAAAAGAAAAGATGAAACATACCTAGGTATTTCCAACTATTCACTATCAGTGACAAAATGGTTTTAGTTGGGTTTGCCCATCTTTGTCAAATGGTATTTTGAATAATTAAATATATTATAGGTCACTTAGAAATGTAACCTGTTTGCTTCTTTTAAGTTTTGTGTGGGAACCAGTCAAATTTAGCATCCACAGTTGCTCCTCAGCTATGTTATAAATCGCATGTATTTAATCCCAAAGAACAAGAGACAACAAACTACCTGCAATCCAAACGTGGCCTAGATCCTCTCTCATCAAAGTGAATGGGGTATTTCAGATGTACTCCAACAGCTTCAGGACTTACCGCTATTAATGACCTGCCCTTAGTGTGAAACAGGGAAAAAGTTCACAGTGTTGGAGATTGTTGTAGATCAACTTATTCTAGCTCATACAACCCCGCATTAAAGCTAACATAGAATACAACCTGATAAGAAATAGAGATGATTCTTGTCTCATTAGTGAGCTTTCTGACTTGGGATGTCTTTGAAACAGTCAATTATAAGAATCATTTTAACACCATGGCTTGCATGGACAAATATTTTTGTTTGTTAGAGTCTACTTATATATGAACATAAATATGTGTAGATGCATTTTTTTACATACATCGATATTCAGTATGGAGAAACTATACATGCACAAAGCATACGTGTATATATACGTACTTGCAAACATGATGAGAAATATGAACTCTTACTGTATACTAATGTGTTAATCCAATAACCCTGTATGTATATGAATGAAAGATACTTTTCTGTCAGGAGTTGAACATAAATATTTGAATAAACACAAGGGAAGACAGAAGGATAACATTTTTTGTAAGATCAAGACTTACAGTGAACTTCTAAAGTTCTATGCAGAATTATAGTTGTGTGCATTTTTTCAGCTTTACATGGCAGTACATGATTGTGTGCATACATTTGATCAAAATGCATGGCATATTTAAGACTACATTTGTGTGTCACCTGAACTGGAGCTGGAAAGAAAATATATTACAATCAATGCCAATATTTTAATTGATTTCACTGTTTCTGCTGCAGCCTCCAGGTCCTATTTGAAACAGGTGTACAAATAAGGATTTAAATATAAGGGAACTGAAAACAGAACTTGTAAAAGAGCTAATTCATAGGAAGGTGAAGTTCTCTGTCAGTTCTTATTTTACATCATCTCGTTCTCCTATTTTGTAATTATGCCGCATCATGTAGTTATGCTATTTGTTCAAATTACCCTTAAATTACGAACAAATATTATTACTGGCACTTAGTACATTGCATGATGTATTTAATTGCCATTGTGTCAAACATAAATGATGTGGAATAATATCATGTAATGAGTAATGTATTGAATATTTGAAGAATATGACTTTTAGAATTTGATTAGCTGATGTTTTTTTTTTTTTTTCTTTGGTTTGGGGAAGCAATTAGTGCAGATCATAAGCTAGTAGAACACAAAACCTGTGTCTTAAAAATATAATATTCTTGACTCACAGAAAGAACAGTTCCTGTAAAATGAAGTTTGTTTTTCTTGTCATCAAATAGTTCAAGATTGTCAGACAAGAATTTGTGGTTCTTAAAACTATCAGTTCTAAATGTCTGATTTTCATGAGATTTTCACAGTATTATATAGCCACTACATCTTCAGAAAGAATTGGGAAAAACGCAAGCAGAAGAAACTATAGTTCCAGTTTTGATTGCTTTTCATTACAGTTCTGTTCTAAGTACGATACCTTCACAAAAGCCTTCTGCTGTAAAAATACGCAAGTAGCTTTCTAAAAAAAAATATTTTAATAGATATTTAGTTATAAGACTCTATTAGTCTGAAAAATAAGTGAAAGTGTCCTCTTTTTTCCCCAATTAACATAATCTCCAGATATGTAGGCAGGGTAAGGTGGTGTGATGCTACAGAAGTCAGCGTTTCATGGATTTGTATCAATTGAGGATTACTAACTCTGCTTTACCTGCCAGTAACAAACGATTTTGTAAATTATTTTAGTCTGCACCTTTATCCTCTTTTGGTTTTGTTTGCTTTTATATTTTCTCTTATTTTTTTATCCAGAATATTTTTGTTACCCTATCTTTTTACTTTATTTCAAATAGTCAGAATACCAGACTATAGTGTATTTTCTCTTTAAAATAGATTTTTTTTTGTTACCCAGCTTCCTGGTAGTAAACCCTGTATTCTGTAAGTGGAGTCTGACTGAATGCAAATTCTCCAGCTGTGTTTATTAGTTGGTAGTAGTTGGTTATATCGTCAGTTTGCCAGCTAGCATAAAGTCTGCTTTCCATATAAAGATATAATAATTGTTTGTAAAGTATAGAAATATATTTGCTATATATTGTTTTCACTGTCAGTTGGGTTTTCACTGAAATTTTGGAAAAATACAATCCTTCCACACATACTTTCTTCATAAAATGCATTTAAGCAAACAAACAAACAAAAACAATGCTGAAGGAATAGAAGGTTGTTCATATTTTGTAACAACATAAATCAGGAGAGTAAAATAAAAGGAAAATGAAGGTTATAACCATGACTTACTGCTTACTGTCAAATTAGACACATCATCAGGAATAAAAAATGGTTCAATTTTCTTCCCAGACTTACTTTGTTTTTTTATTTCATAGCTAATGTTTAAGTCTTCTAGGCATATTTCAATTTCATATTCCTACAATGAAAACCTTGTGAAGACAATCTACTTGTTTGACTTCTTGATCTTATTTTTGTGTTACTTTTGTAATATTTTGTTTTCCAGTCCTCTATGTTGCTCCTCTGTCTTTTTTACATTCCCAGGTAGTCTCAGTCCAAACTAGCCGCAGCAACTCTCATTACTGGCTTGTAAAGTGATTCCTTAGACTCAGTGATAAGGACAACATCAGAATTAAACATTACAGCATTTGCTTCCTTTAATTTGAGTTCCTCTATTGTAACCATCAAGATAAACGTGCATTACCATTTCAGCATAAATCCTGAACAGATGCAGTGGCATAATGCAGCCCTGCTGA
>NW_009647421.1:682523-712468 GCF_000708025.1 Charadrius vociferus | reverse complement strand
TCTCTGCTGATGCTTTTGTTGTTGCAACTGCTGCTTCCTGCTCACATTAAAGTTAGAGTAGTGAATGACCACATTTTAAAAATGTTAATTGACTACAGATTTGTCTAGAAATTAAGAGGCACAGTATGTAGGATACTTCATATAATGCTCCGTTGTTTCTTTGTTGCATCCATTTCCCTCTTCTTATTACCAATTAAATCTAGCATCTGACTTTTATTATTTTTATGAGAATTTATCAAGTTTAAATATTTCATAGAATTAAGGAACGAAGGATATAGATTCCACAGGACCTCCCAATTTGACCTGTTATTTATCTCCATCTCTTCTAATTAACCAAATTCTCAGTTAACCTCTCTCAAGATTTTAGTGACGCAAAATATTTGTGCTACCAGAAATGGATTTTTGGAGGTGAAAGACTAACAGGGAAAAGGCAAAGACTATATTATGTGAAGATATGGTCAGAGCGGCTGAGCCAGGCTCTGTGTGTTCTAACTTCTTCCCTACCTGAGCAGTTCTCCATGTAAAATCCCTTGAAAGCGTGATAAAGGGTACAGATTCCTTCCTAACCCATATCTCACCAGCAGTACGTCCCAAACTTCAGAAACAAGGTACCTTAGTGAGGTATCAGAGAAGATGTCAGTATAGCCATTTTCAGTATCCTCGATACAGGTTTTTCTTTCTTTAAAGCTGCTGTTAACCAGCTGAAATCAGAAAATATGTTTGTCAGAATCAGTATATTTCAGTGTAGCTGGTGAGGTTAAGCCAGCTTAGAGGAAAGAGGTGAAATGTAGAAGTGCATTACCAGAAGTTTCTGCTCTGCTTTGGTCTAATTCTATACACAACCAACATTTAATTCTTTTTTTTTTTTTTTTTAAGCTCATTCAAAATATCTTGAGAAGACATATTCAATCCCAATTTAGAAATGACAAGTTAAATAAATTCATCATAGAATTTGGGAAGCTTTTTTGAGTATGTAATGGACCTTAATATCTAGATACTGCATTTAATTTTGAAACTTCTCTAGAGGAGATTTCTCTAGCTTCTTTTCCAGCAATGTAATCATATTATTTTGTGCTGTTATCAGGAAGATCTTGAAAAACACCAAAGTACTAAATGTCTTTTTTTCATGGGTAGGTACTTTTAAGGTGAATATTTATCAGGCTTCTCTTTAATAACTCATATGGGTCAAAGTTACAAAAATGCATTATTTTCCTAACACATGGGTCCGTTTTGTGATCTTTTCATTATACTTTCTGAGATTATCATAAACCTGGGGAAAGAATTCTGGACAGGACAAAATATGCACGTGGAAGTCACACCATTTTAATATTAAGAAGTAAGACAGTTTCTCCTTTATTCAAAATAATTGGTTTTATATAGCCAAAAATGTGCCGCTTCTTTTTTGCCAGATAATAATAGAAAGCATTTTACAACATTTACCTGCGTTTCAATACACTCAGGTTAAACAAACTATGACATTCAGGTTAAACAAAATATGCTGTTGCACAACCTACTCTCATTCTTCACAGTCCTACAAATGTGAGTTTTAAAAATTCTTTATTTTTAACTGATTTATAAAACCATTAAATTGATTTAGATCAAAAATTCACCTCTGGTAAACGTTGCTAGAAGATGCCCAGTTCACTTACACCTAATTCTTGGCAGATTTCTAAATATAGGGGGTTTGATCCTTATTAATTTTGTATGTCCTCTGCTACTTTCTTATAACAGAAGCTTTTAAAATCATAATTTCATGTCAAATGCCACGAAGTGCAGATATACCACAATAATAAAATTGCTTATATCTGCATAATTTATAACCCAGTTAAGAGAAAGACAAACAATCTGTTTGACAAGAACTTTCTTCCCAGAAGCCATGCTTGTTGTCATTATTGTACCTTTGGGTTTTTTTTATTTTTTAGTAATAGTCACTTTTCCATTGTTTTGCATATGGCAAGTACCTGGCCAAAGGGTTTACAGTTCCCTAAGCAGAAAGCTTTTAGATACTGAGACAAAATTTGAAACACACCAATCTTTTTTTTGGGAATATGTACTGAAGTTATCTCAGTTGTTTTACTGCATAAGCCATTTATCTGGGAATTGAATATGACTGATATTTTTTATAGTTTTTCTGACTGACTTGTCGTTCTCTGTGTATACTGTCACTCTAGCTTGTGCTTCACCAAAAGGAACTTTCACCAGGGTTTCTTCCCCTTTGTGCTTCACCCCTACATCATGAAAATAAGAAATATTTGCATAGTTGTGTGGTTTTGTCATTTGGTGCAATACTTTATTCAAATGATCAGGACTAGTATTAGCAAGAAAGTGTTCTACTTTGTAGTTTATTTTTCACTCTCTCCTCCTGGTGGCGGAGATGTCAAAAATGCTTCAGCAAACATGTCTCTGAGAATTGGCGGTATCTCCTATTGGATAAATACATAGAGAAGGGTTTTCTTTTTTCTGCTAGGAGAGGTATTTTCTTTCTCCAGAATACTTTAGCTAAGCCACAGAAATCTCTTCAATCATACAGGCATGTTTTCAAACATATATTTAAAAATCAACCACATTGGCTGGAGGTACCTCAAATGTACTTTCTTTAGAAGCAGAAAGGAGTGCAGTAGTGACACAAATCTTTGGGATATGCTAAGTCTTAGAATTTATTTGTGACTTTATTTATACCATAACAAGTAATACCAATTTATACCCAACTGACTCGTTATTTCTGAAGACCATTCTGCAGTTTCTAGAGGTGGTGTTTGCCTGATTATCACTGGAGAAGGTCTATCATCTTTGTCTGCATTGGTTCCAAAAAATATTGCAATCTCTATGAGTATCTCTGGTGAAGAGACCAAACTTTGGCATGAGGAACTGTTTATTTTCTGGGAGAAAAAACATTTTTTTCAGGTTTACCTCAGGGATCTGGCCACCGTAAGTGACATTTTCCCTTACATCATGAATAAAATTAAGAGAAGAATCTGATATTTTTGCATCAGATGTGTTAAAAATAAAAATCTTTTTATACCTGTGGTTTAACAAATTAGAAGAGAGGTAATGTTATTACCTACTACTAGTAATCTGTGTTGGAAAAGCTTTGGGTGAAGTGGAAATACAAGAAAGCGTGTCTGGAAAAGAGGCATGAAGAAAATACACACAAACTCAGTTTCTGTTTTAGTATGCCAGAAGATTAATTAGAGAATTTAGACACTGATGTTTGTCAAATATGCAGTAGAGAAGATAACTTACAACTAGTTCCATTTGGCTTACAACTAGTTCCATTCAGCTTTTTTTTTTTTTTTTTAACTATGCATGTAACTGTACAGCAACAGTTTTATTTTTGGCATCCTCCAGTTTTATGAACTCCCTAGGTTGAAATTTTCTGGGTAGAAGAGTCTGTATTTAGCTGTATTTTTGCTATTATTTTTGTAGATTTTTATCTCACGTGTATAACCACAAGTGTATATATATGTTCACACATACCTATGTATGTATTGTACTGGAAAACTTGGTATTTTTCTCTCTGTGCTGTTCTCATGCTTGCTTAACTTAATAAAACAGGTCACATTTAGATATACATCAAGAAGCAGTCAATATTGAAAAATAAGCTGTAAAGATGCTCTACAGATGACAGCACTCATGGGACTGATGTTGCAGCCTTTTTTTGTTTTGTGGTTGGGATTTTTTTTGTTTGTTTGCACACTAGTGTGCTACTTTCTTTTTGAATCTGCAATATCTGAGCTGCAAACAAGTTTGTGATCAAAATATTGTAGACCCTAGGAAAAGTACATATCTACTGGTGGGCATTGGTCGCCTTTTCTAGCTATTATCTTTAGTCCTCATATGCTCTGTGAAAGACACAGCCCATGACTATTGAAGAGATCACCAAAATGTATCTGGGTATTTCTGAAGCTCTCAGTGTCTATAGCAAGACCAGAACAATAGGAAGGCCAAGGACCATCTCTGTGTCACTGTTACACCATTGGATGGTGGCTACATTTCATGATGCGCTCTGGGTCTCCTGGGGACTGGAACTCCACTGTCAGGCAAACATGTGTTTCCAGTTTATGCAATGTTCTTGCCAAACTAAATAAGCAAAATATGGAATTCAAATCAAATCTATTAATAGCAAATAATTAATTACTAGCTTGACTGAAATGTAGGAACCATTCCTTAAAAGCTTTGCCTCCTAATGGTTTCAAAAGGAAATATTTGGTTAGCTTTGTGGTCTCAGAGTAATAAGATACTATTAATCTCTAAACAAACTCCTGCATTGAAATTTCAGTTGAATGGTTAATATCAGAGTATCAAATCATTCCCAGTCTAAAGCTAGTGTTGAGACTACATCTGCAATGCTAATGAAGGCTGTCTTTCGAAGTGATTGGTGGCGAGGGTAGACAACATTTTTTCCCTCTGCAGAACTTTGCAGGAAACATTCCAGTGTGATTCATGCCAGTGACTTCAAGATAAAAAAAAGCTGATAATTGTGACCAGAAGCCAGCTTGATTCACACAGCTGCGTAAATATGAACTAATTAACGCGCAATGCAAAGCTTGAGACTTATGAGACTTCAAACTATCTGCTCCCTTGGGAGATAATAAGTTGTATATCAACTGTGCACTCTGCGATAGAGAGCATACTGTCAACAAATCATTGAGGTCTGAGAATATTGTTCCAGAAGCACAGAGTTTCTTCTGAAAATGGCAGGGGAATTTTTATCCTGGATCAGATTAGTGGCCTCTCAAGTAAGGTCAGTAATCTCTGTAAGAGGCTAAATAATTCTGCAAGAGGCTGAGTATCACTCTGTAAGAGAGAATCATTAGTGATTGATTGTCAATGTATTGACACCATAGGAAAATATTTCCACTTGTTACAGAACACCTTATGCGTGGAGTTTGCATGTTCATATTTCTTAATGTTTTGTCTCTTAATTTGAGTTTATTTTTAACTTTTAGTATTGTGACTCAGGATATTGATGCCCTATATCTAGGATAAGGACAATCATAGCTCCATAGTTTCACACATACTGATAACTACAAATAAGTAGATGTTTTACAACAGTCTGAATTAACATCTTTTTAAAAGTTTTAAACTGGAAAAGCTGTCAATGTGTTCTCTAGGTGTTTTTGTGATAAATTATTTTGAATGATGGAAGTTAATCCAGATTTAATCAAAAGGATACATCTATCCAAGTGTAACAAAAAAAATGAAGTTGGATACTAATCAATTTGCATTAGGACAGGCAAAATAATTTTACCGAATGCTTTACCACAGTATTAGGAAAGTGACTTGAAAACATGTTATGGCTGATGTGAAATTGTACGACTTTTGAAAGTTATTTTGAAATGAATGTGAATATAGAGGTTCAAATCACTTGAGCACCACTCTGTCTGGCTCTTGCACAGAGGACTTTATTAAACATTGGACTATCTATGCACTATCTACCTATGGAAGGATTAAACCCACAAAACTTGACGGAAACATTTTAAATTTTATAACAGGCTTTAGATCAGGCCTTACTTCTTTAGAATAAAATCTACAAATTAAAAAAAAAAAAGTAAAGAAGAACATAATATAATTGTATGAATTTTGTATATTTTCTTTCTTTAACTTTAAAAAAAACTGTGAATTAAAAAAAAAAGAACTAATTTATTCAACAAAATAATATTCAACAGCTGTTTATGGTTGGACCAGCCTTTTAAAAACAGATAATGCAGTAACAAATAAAGCTTGAAGTCCTGTGAAATAATACGTATTTCATATCACACTGGTAACTGCTACTTTCTATTAGGGACTTTGCCATAGGATCAGTGACTTTCCTGTCCTCTATTGAGTTTCTAATGCCATGAGAAAGGTACTAATGTGATAAAAGTCGTATAGTATTAGTGACTTTCTATCACATTGGTGAAGTGAATTTTTATTATATTAACAGAAACAGAATTCCAATTGCCATAGCAACTAGCAAAAATGACAAAAAAGCTCTTATAAAAATCAATTGAGAAGTCTACATGGATAGCGTAGTATGACTCTGCTCTCTGTACCTACAGGGTTGGTAAGGGTTTGTTTGTTTTTTTTTCTGAAGCATTCTTTCATATCTTGTGTTGCAGAAGTCAGTGGCCTCTGGAATAATATCTGTATATGACTTTTTTTTCTTTTGTCAATAAAATATATATCTTGAGGGAGTGGTAATCATGGGCTAATACATTAACGAAAAATTCACTGCCAGTTTAAAAAACTACAACAAAATATAGAGTTGTGTCAATGAATCAGTTGTAAAATATTATTGGCTGTCTTTCTAAACATTTGCTCTTATTGAGCTTTTGCATGGATAGAAAGCTCTTGTTTGTGGCAAGCACAACTGCCTGACATGGGGTTTTGTTTAGCTTGTAAACAGCACATTGGTTATTTATGTGAGAAGTAATGAAGAAGTTCCCTCTGTGACAAAGTGTAACAAATATTGAGGGAAATACAGAAAGCACAAAATGTCATGTGTTCATTGTAGCATAATTAATCAGCATCTATTCATCTGTAATTGATGTGTAACATTGCCAGTCAAATACAGATCACATAATCAGAAGAATGCAGCTGTCCAACAGAGGAAAGTTTTGCTCAAGATTTTTCTTGCTCTAGTACGTCCTCATAGCGTGCAGTAAAAGTTCTGAGTTACCCACTCATTCTCATCTTCTGTATACTAAACTTTATTTTGAAAAGAGGAATAACTCATGAGGTGGGTACATTCAGTGACGGTTGTCATATTACACAGCATTCTGTTTTTATTACCAAATCTTGTTTTCATTTACCTAGATTAAGTTAATATTGACTGAGTGCATGTGTGTACATGGATCATTGTATGTGCAAACATATGGGTAATACATGCTGTACTAATATACATTCCTCCAAACTTTGGCTTTTTATTATTCTTCCTGTTTTGGCTTAGAATCTATTTCTATCAGCTACCAGCTGGAACCCTTCTGTTATTCAGAAAGTTCCAAATTCCTACTCATACTCACTCAAAACAGCTTGGAAGTGTAAGGAAAGAACACCTCCTGGGCTGTCAGAAATTAGTTTCCAGTTAGAATAATAAGAACATTGCAAAATTTGAGAATAAGGAGTAAAGTTATCTGTTTTCTCAAACATGCTGATATCAGAGTATTATTCTAAAAAATCTGAAATTTGCTGTGCTTAAAAACAAAAAAAACCCACAACCCTCCAACTCATTGAAGAGCATTTATGAATTGGATTTTATGAATGGAAAGGAAAAACCTACCATAATAATAAGTTCAGATATCTTAATACTCTTATTTCTATGTGGCTTTCCTTGGTCAGCTCCAATATTGTTTGCTGAGATTCTCTTTGCTCCATTGCAAGTGTCAGCAAGAGACCCATTTTCAGAAGCCCTTTGCTGGTTCCTCATTCTTTCTCATGCTGAAGTTTTCCATGAAGTGATCTTTTTCCAGTTTATTACCACTCTGTCTCTCATAAATTTTCATTCGTGCATAGTCCTCACTCCTCGTGTCCCCAGAACTCCTTTATTAATTTCTTACTTTGTATGCTGCTTCTTGAGCTTTCTGTCCTTGAAACATTTTGTCAAGACTCTCACAAGTCCTGCTATCCTAACAGCCTTGTGCAGATAGCTTTGCATTCTCCAGCATTATTGTCATGCTCTATCTCTTTAGCTTGTTGCAGGTTAGGTGTTGGATTTCCAAGAGAAGGAGCTGTGACAAGTTTCTTTAAGACATGTTTCGTTACACTCACAAATGATACACAACATGGTTCCATGAGAAGTTAGAAATTATTTTCTGTAATGCCTGCATGCTAAATTCTACAATATAATTTCTCAGTGTCTTCAGACAACATGAATAAATCTTACCTTGTACATAACAGACATTATTTGGCAAGTCACACTTACTACAATGAAATGCAAGTATGCCAGTGTTATTGTCTTACGTTATAAATATTTATCTTGAATCTGAAATTGCTGATCTCCCCAGAAATAACTAGGTAGTAGGCTTTTTCCCTCTAAATCAGGAAGAGTGTACGAGTTCTATCATCATTACATATATCCACATCTTTCTCAGAAGTCTTTTAGAAGTAATGTCATGCAAAGTAATAGTTCTGTTGATGTCAGAGGTATTCAGTAGGACAGAGTAGAAACAGAAATTGTTGATACTCATAATATCTTTACAACCACAAATACAAATATAAGCATTTCTTTCCACATTGCATCTTAGCAAAGATCAGAAGGCAAAATATGTTTGGGAAGCTGAATATGGAAACTTTTAATTAACATGTAGTAATGTAATGGCTGACAGACATAGGTCTATATCATTGGAAGTAATAGATCCTGTGTCAGAAAACAAACAAGCGTAAGTCGTGGACGCTTTAGTGTATAACAACTCTATAGTTATTTTTAAGAAATGAAAGTGAGTTTTAATGGGTTCAGAAATCTTCATATTCCCTGAGCCTAGAAACTTGAATCATAGAATCATAGAAACATATAAAGGTTTGGATTGCAAAGGACCTTTAGAGGTAATCTAGTCCAAGTCTCACCTGCAATGAGCAGGGACATCTTCAACTAGATCAGGTTGCTCAGAGCCCCATCCAGGCTGACTTTGAATGTTTCCAGGGATGAGGCATTTACCACCTCTCTGGGCAACCTGTTCCAGGGTCACCACCCTCATTCTAAAAAATTTCTTCCTTATATCTAGTCTAAATCTTCCCTCTTTTAGTTTAAAACCACTACTCCTTGTCCTACTGCAACAGGCCACACAAAAAATTTTGTCCCTATCTTTCTTATATGCCCGTTCCCTTTAAGTAGTGAAAGGCTGTAATATAGTCTCCTCAGAACCTTCTCTTCTCCAGACTGAACGACCCCAACTCTCTCAGTCTGTGCTCATGGGAGAGCTGGGTATTACTTATGTCTTCAGTGCACTCCTTACTTGCTGATAGCAAAATGTTGCTTTATTATTTTAATGACAATGTCTACTGCAAGAGAAACCCATGGGAGAGCGATATGATCTGTAGAAGAGAATTAATGCAATCCTTAATGTGTATAAGGTGTAGTGCATTTTGTCAGTATACCTCAGTAATGATGGTGCCAAGAATTTGTAAGCAAGCCCGTGATTTAAACTCTATAAAGAAACTAATCAAGAGATATGGACATTCATGCAGCAATTTACTTTTTGATCCACAAAATTCTGTTTCTACTTCCAACAGAATGGAAAATGCAGAACAAAGGTGTCTGATCAAACAGAAGGTGGTGAACAAATAACATAGTTATCTTCTGAATTTGTGAGAGCTCTTGCTCAACAGCAAACTATCATTTAGTCTGTTTGTCAGTTCTTTTGTAATGTCTATATGTCTTATTTCTTACATATTTTTTTTGGTAAAAATAGATAATAAACCTTGCCATAAATGCGTAGTAAAGACAGCACTCTGAAATAAAAGAGGAAAGGATTGAAATGGATGTATCAGCTGGGAGACAAATGTATAGCTATCTTGTAAGAATAGACCAAGGACTAGACAAAAGAGCCCATTTCTTTTACCACGTGAAGCGCTTTGCAAACATGACATTTTCAGGCACAAAGAAAGTCATTAGTTCTTTCTCATTGCTGATATCTGCTGGTCATAACATATAAATACACTGATAATGCCAGAGACTTTCTGCATTGGTTATGTAATTTTTCAGTGGTTCCTTCAAGCTGAGTCATCAGTACTGGTACTACTTTCTGACTTTGCTTACAAATCCAAACCTTTATTTTTGCCTAAGTGTGAGAGTAGGAGGGGCCACATGTATATAAGATCTGGTGTTTTTAAGATGATAATATACATATATTTTCTGGAACAAGTAGCTTGTCACTAGCTGCATCTGTTTGTTGGGGGGAAAAAAAAACCAACAACTAAATGAAATTGATAAAATATATCAGAACAAAAATACCAAATGTTCACATACATTTCCTGATGCACTTTTTCCTGATATAAAGTGAGGAGTCTGATTTGGTCCAGCAGTGGGTTATCAGGTTTAATTTATTTCCATAGATTAGTCTCTCTGGCGACATACCAGCTATTTGTGATTGTCATCTGAATTAAAAGAGTAATGAGTCATTTTTTGGTTGCAGCATTGGCTATATCACTGTGGAGCAGAGTTGTAGCATGGGCAGTACAAAAGGTCATTTGCCCTAGAGGTCTTAATGAGAAAGACGACAAATGAGAAGCAACACCAACCTTCTGCAGCTCTGCCAGGACAGCGCAAGCGATACCCAATGGAGGAGGGTGTCCTCTGCTGCCTGCCACCTCCATTGCCTCCTACCGAGGAAGATTGCCACAGGCAACAAGTAAGCTCACCGTTCAGGGAAGTGGAAAACAATACATTTACAGACAGTGTCTCCAAAAAATGACATCCTGGTTTACTGTTACAGGATCTTCCCTCTGCCACATACATGCCCTTTTTATGGGAGGTGGATTTCCAAAGGCACAGAGACATTTCTAAGTTCTACTCCTTACCCTAGCAGATGCATATCAGTTCCTAAACTTAGCAGAAAATCTGTATCTTTCCAGACACTGAAGGGGTAAATACCATGATCTTTCAAGTTGCAGTTCTGAAACAAAGAAGGAAATAAAAAAAAATTTAAATTTTGAAAATTTTGAAAGACAAATCCAGATAAAAAATAGAATTATAAGAATATTTATTACAGTTATTATAGCTTCCATGGTCTACTGCAGTTTTAGATGTATAAGATAGGTTTGTAGTATTTGCAATATCTCCTGGTGTATATTTCTTTTGCCTTAAAACATTCAATTTTATTATATAAATCAACACTTGGGGATATAAATGCAAATGTGTTTACAAGAAATATAGTACTTGAAGGATACTGACAGGTCTACAGTCTGTGTTGACTGTGTGTAAGCTAGGGGTATAAAGCTCCCACAAATCATGCTTATTGACTATGCAAGCAAAACTGTCATGTGAGCTCCTCTAATCATAGAAACGCATGAAGAACAACTATCATAATCAAATTGTTCTAAGAATTGGGGAATCTTTATCCACTTTCCATTCCCTGCATAAAAGTACCACTATCCCAGGCAACATAAAATGCAAACAGTCACTAAGAGCAGTAGGCACCGTTACTTTTAAATTATAATTTATGCTGTAATTCATTGTCTCCAGTGAGATGCAATTTACCATTTAATTTAGGAAGAGTGTTAGATACCATTCTAGTACTAAGCTTTCAACCCACTATCCTTCAAGTTATTTTGAACTTAAGGAGTTTAAACCTATGTCTTGCTTTTGCTGTGAGTTGGGCTGTTTCTGCATTAGCTTCTGTCACTTTCTCCACTGATTTTGCCCAAACAGTACATTGGTGTAGTAAGCCGAGAATGTTTGAATATATATGGGGAGCTAAGTTGCACTTCAACTGAGAAAGTGCAGTTTTCATGGGCCATATTCATGGCATAAGTTTATACACTCTTTATAGAACTGTTGCAATTTAATAACCGAAGGTTAACATTAAATTTAGAGGCAAAATACATTATTAAGTCATTATTCAGTTACTCATTATTTTATGAATAAAAATCATCTTGTTTGTGGGAACTATTACTTTTCAAGAGTGCTGAAGATGAGCTTTTAGTTTGTCATCTTGAATTTCCTTAAGTAATGTAAGAATTCAGCCATGCTGTTACTCTTAAATAATTTTCCTCAGGTTGGATATCTGAAAAAAAGGTTTTTGTCCAGAACAGATACTTACTAACTTCAGCCTGCAAACAACAAAGAGAAAATAGATTTTCTCTTTAGATTGCATTATATTTAAGCAATTTGATTTCATCGCATTAATGTATGCCTACCCAAGTATCAGTAGTCTTCACCCAGCATTCTGTCAGTGATAAATAGTTCAGCTAGGAAGTCAGGTTTAATTGGATTTTGATTTTCATTTATGCAAAAACAGTTAAATCACCTTGCTGCCAAATCAATAACTGTCAATTATTGATGTCACTTTCCTTGAAAAAGCCTCAAACTAAAATTCCACATGTAATAGACAACATGTTAAGTAAACACTTCACAGATCCATTATGTTAATATATTGCTCTTTCTGCCTTATCAGACAGGATGAAGTGAACTGAGAAGTTTTTCATATATTAACTGTAAATTACACTTAGCTCAGCTAATAAAATTTTATTGTCACAGAACTGTTTTCCACTTCACATGCATTTGGGAGATTGAAATGTAAATTATTGTAAGCTACCTCTCTGTCGTTATAGATGTCTGAGCAAATGAAATTTACATGATTGAAAAAAATGGAAGTATTCTCCGAGGACACCAAGAGCTATCACTTTTCCCACCATAATCATGGAATTTCAGAAGCAGAAAAAGATAGAGAAAAGCAGCCCTTAATCTTCTTTTGGGGCTGTGCAATTCCACTTCCATTTATTAAGGTTTCTCAGAAATTAATATTCCTATGATTTGTTTCCTTGTTGGTTATCGAAGCTAACCAATAAGCTGAACTTCCTTAAAGTCATAATAACAATGTTGAATAGGTAATTAAAAAGATGATAATAGTTAATGGTTTAAAATAAATTTGCATCTCTTCTTCCTCCATTTTAGTCTAGGCATGGTGCAGGTGAAGTCAGTAGAAGACTGTATCAGTGTGAGTCTTGCTTTTGAAAAGGAGTGGAGATTGTTTCACAGTATACACTTTAGAAATAGTGTCACACACATTAGTACCTGTGTAGTAACTGTGTAGTAATTATGGCAGTGGACTTAAGTAAGGCCTCTTGGGAAATGGAAGTCTGTAACGCTGCCACCAGGAATGGAAAATACACTTCATAAAGAAATACCCCCACTGTAACGAACAATTCTTTCTTAATTGTAAAGATCTTATGCTATTTATTCATGCAAGCTATCTTGCGCCCGTCTCTACTGACACTGTTCCTTTGTGCCATGTATTCCATACTGCTCTTTTCAAATACAGAGTGATGGGTGCAGTTTTTCAAGGGATATAGCTGTAACGAGGGATACTGCACAACTTCAATCTGTTTCTTACCTGTAAACTAGCTGGCATTTCTAATAATGTGAACACTCAGCCAATTGGCAATTATTCATGTAAACTTCCTGTTACAGTAAAGCAAAATACCTAGGCTCTGCAACTCTGTATGTTACACGTTCTAGTAGTTAGGCTCTGAGACCCCAGGTGTAATCCCAAACCCTGGGAGAGGCACGTAGGCAATGAAAAACACTTGGACAACTATGCAGCTTTGAATAACACCAAGAAGAAACAGTTCACTGAGTGAAGAATCATCAGAAACTAGCTTGTTCAGGATAAAGCTAGCTACAGCAAACCAAAGAGAAAAGGTTGAGGATGAAAGAGTGGCTTAAATCCTTTTCTAACACAGGCTAGAACCCATCTGTAAGGCACCGCTACATTTTCTTTTAAAAGTAGGTAGGAAATTACATCTTCTGAAAGAAAGCACCACATGGTCTCTGTTTGGTTTGTTTATTCAGCTGTAAAGCTAAGTCTGATTCAGTGATCTAATGGTCCAAACAAACAGTCAGAACAGAGCAGACCTAAATTTGGGACTTGTTTATGCCTTTTATCCAAACAACACACAGAAATAGTATAGTGGAAAGTTATCTTCCAACACTGATCTATTGGAATAACTCAGAGTTTCAGCGGAAAACAATATCTGTGGGAGATACTGGAAACCTTAAGGGCTGAGCTTCTCAAGTCCTTCAGGTAAATATTGCTCAGTAAATGTAAATATGAAATAAATGACTTACAGAGTTCTCCCAGCCCAAAAGTTTGATGCCTCAAAACCCACAATTTTCTTGGAAATCTTCTCTGAAAAAAAATACTGTAGGATCATTTATAGACTGCTTTTTACTACTGCTAAATAAAGGGAAGGGCTATACGACCTTAATGATTTCCCTCAAATGGCTTCAGTACTCAAAATAATTTTAAAATTTCTTTATTCCTACATTTTCAATCTTCAGATGTCATGCAGACACTTTAAGGCAAGTGTTTGAACTTTATATTTGTTCCCTGTTATATTTACCACCTGACATTCTTTCTGTCTCCTTTTTTGGCTGAAGGAGCCAGAAGCCAGTTCATCCACTCAGGCTGAACAAAAACTTGAAAAATACTGTATTTCCAGTGAAATGTAAAACGAAATTTCCCTTCCTGATATATTCACAAATGAATTTCTCTTATGAATGTATAGGTTTGCCTGTTGCAAATATATTAATGAAAAATTCAGTAAGCACCTGAATGCAGAGTAGGTTACAGTATTTTCAGGGCTGAAGGTTAACTAGGCTGTATTGTAAATACACATTAAAAATATACTAAAATGTATTGATTTAGGAGTAAACAGTTCAAATCATTAATTAGTAACCTGCTGCATGCATAATTTTTTGAAGTAAATTTCATTATATTCTGAAATTTGATTTTGGTCTTCCAGTTTTCATGGCAATGCTATGACTTTTCCAGTACATTTTTATGAGTCCCCATGAAACTTCAGCTTTCAATGCATATCGATAGAGAAATCTGATAATCTGTTTTGTCTGTATGTTCTGTGCCAGAGGAAAAAGAGAAAAAAAAACACTACTTACATTTAATTTTTAATATATATCATAATTATAAATACATCATGACTCTCTGAATCTTGTCAAAAATACTTTGAAAGTTATTTCATTCATACAGAAAGGTACTCTATTCATACAGCAAATTTTGTGCCATGACAGTGCTCAGAAGATCCTTGAAGGTTATGGTACAGATTTTATAATTTCATTAACTTTTTATGGCAAAATTCATTTGGGACTTCAAAAAGTATTTTTCCTCCTTCCTTTCTTATCTCTTTTTTCTTTTCTCTAGCTTAACATTTAATGTTTAATTTGATGTTATCCCCTGCATTGTACTACTTTACCCTCTAAAACCTGCCTAAATTCATTTTACGTTGTTTGAAAAATATACAGTAAAAAAAAAACGAAACTATTTCTCTTAAGAATTATATTTAGACCCTAGAACAACTGAACGATATTTTCATCACTCTGTTTGCTCAGCTGCTATTGGTCTTTTTTTGAAAAAAGTTCTGATTTTGCCTCTACACCCATCTAAAATTGCCTTGTCAAGCAGGTTCATGCTGACAGCATTCAGAGCAATACAATATTTATCCCTGCAGAAACATTTGAAGATCCTACCTGACTGTGGTGAAATATGGGCACAACATCTTTCTTTACACAAGTATTATAGACATTGGGTTTTGTGTTAAAACATTAATAGCCGCTAAATCCTGAGAGCAAGTAAGGATTACATACGTTGCTACGTTTTCTTGTCAGGTTGCTGGAAAGAATAGCATTTGGCAGAGAAGTCTGGAAAACATAAGCATCATGCAAATGTGACCCATACTTCCCCTTCATCTTTCCATTATCAGAACATGTAGCTGCCTGTGTTTCTGATGAAACACAAAGAACTAGAAAAGAAAGAAGTATGAGTAAAATGTCTTCTGCTTTTTGTGTGAGAAAAAAACCATGAGCCCAAGGCTGTAGCACATTTAGTGGTATCACTACATACAAGATGAAAGAGGTTTTACTTAGGTGACGCTTCCTTCACACATGTTTACTCGAATTGAACACTTTGGCAAAAATGAATATAATTTGAGAGAGAGGGGAAAATAAATAAAAAAAAAAAAAAAAAAAAAGGAGAGAACCTCTACTGCCTTGTTGGCATTAGGCTGGTTTTGGTAGGCTGGAAAAGCAGATTAAGAACATAAACTAGAGTTTAGAGTTGCAAAGTTGCAAAGTAAGGAAGTGAGATTTTCACATATTGGCATCACACAGAACCCAGTCCGAGACCTGGATCTTTCTGGGACAGGTCGCAAACAAACAATGTAAAAAGATGTCCCTCACTGGGAAGATCTTAGAGTCTTCGTGTGGTCAGCGGTCAAGGTTTGGCATTGACACTGTAGAAAACTCCCTAAACACTCTTTTTCAACTGGATTTTTGTCATTGCTACCCTTTCTCAATGTAACTCAGTAGTTTGTAAGAGTTCCAGGTGGCCTCTGACAGGCATAAGTAGAACATCAGTAGCACATAAACCTTGCTGTTGGCTCACTGCCAAAGTCTACGTCTCATTTTGTAAGACACTGAGTTTGTAAGCTTGAATTTCCACCATACCATACTTTGTAAAATCACCTGCCCTTTGCAAAGTGAACCCAACAGATACTAAATGCTTCTAAAGCAGACATAACATATTTGCCATACAATTACTTTTTTTTCATACCACTTTAATTGGCATAAATATGAGGCCAAAAATAACAAGCCATTGGACTTCATGCTTTCACATTGGGCAGCTCTTACATAAAGGCCTGTAGGGTGGGATGAATACTTGTTCTGTGTGAGTTAGAAGGTTACTAAAACCTTGATCCTACTCACCATCAGAACATTTTCAAATACTATTTGATCCTAAAGATGAATAGCATTGTGTGGGAGTATAAGATGATAATTTTGCGCCTCCCTCCCCCCAACAAATCTGTGATGGTAATCACAGAAATCAATTATATAGTATGAATAAAGTAGAAATTAGACATCTTTGGCACACATCAAAAAAAGCCCTCAACAATTCACTTCAGAAATTGTTTAACTGAAAAGGTATTCCAAGTTTTGTCTCAGAGCGACAAGAGGCAACTTGAAGAGATGCAATAAGAAAAAACTCCCTTGTTTTTTTTTAGGACAGTTTGAACTTTTCACTTCTGAGAGCTTTCTTAAGATACAGTTAATGAATTATATCTTTCTTTCAGAGGTTGATGAATGCGGACATTGAAGGTATAGTGTCTTATTATTTTCATGAATATTTTTCACAAAGTAGGAATTTTACTCTTGTAACACTCCATAACTATTTAGGTTTCTCAAAGTTCTAAGTCAACTAGGATCTTCTTTGTGGCACATTTTAAAACTATTTTGTTAGGTTTTTTACGTAATCATCCCTTTGTTATTGTTATAGAGATTTCAGTGCTTGTTATTAAAGCATTTATTCTATTTGATTTTCACTAAATCCTTTTCAAGACAGGTCCTGTAGACTTTGTTTTGGCAGTCTTGTAGGCTATGGATCCAGTCTTGCAAACCTTGTTGAAGAAATGATGCTGTTTACCACTGTAACTTTACAGAAACCTCAGCATCAAGCCCATATTACAAAATAGATATCATATTTCCAATAGTGGGGGTTTTTTTGCATTCTAAAATTAGAAGAAATAGAGCCAGCAATGTGCAGTCGCAGCCCAGAAGGCCAACTGTATCCTGGGCTGCATCAAAAGAAATGTGGCCAGCAGGTCAAAGGAGGTGATTCTGCCCCTCTACTCCGCTCTCGTGAGACCCCACCTGGAGTACTGCATCCACCTCTGGAGACCCCAACAGAAGAAGGACATGGACCTGCTGAAGCATGTCTAGAGGAGAGCCAGGAGTATGATCCAAGGGCTGGAGCACCTCTCCTATGAGGAGAGGCTGAGAGAGTTGGGGCTGTTCAGCCTGGAGAAGAGAAGGCTCCAGGGACATCTTATTGTGGCCTTCCGGTACCTAAAGGTGGCCTAAAGGAAAGCTGGGAAAGGACTTTTTACTAGGGCATGTAGTGATAGGATGAGGGGGAATGGCTTTAAACTGGAAGAGGGCAGGTTTAGATTAAACATTAGGAAGAAATTTTTCACTTTGAGTGTGGTAAGGCACTGGAACAGGTTTCCCAGAGGAGTTGTTGAGGCCCCATCCCTGGAGGTGTTCAAGGCCAGGCTGGATGTGACCTTGGGCGACCTGGTCTAGTGGGACGTGTCCCTGCCTATGGCAGGGGGGGTTGGAACTTGATGATCTTCAAGGTTTTTTCCAACCTAAACCATTCTATGATTCTATGAAAATGTTGCTCAGAGTCGAAATGATACGTGAATAATATATAATTTTTTCCTTTGATTCTTTTTTGTTTGGTCTAAGGTAATGTTCTCTTGTTTTCTATCAGTAATAATTAAGTATAAGACTTCTAGGTAAGTATTTAGAAGGTCATTATCACTTTATAATACACTATATCTAAAAGATTTTAACCATTTGTCCACAAAATAAAACTTTCTTATAAGGAGATTTTATAAAAATAATGCATTAAAAGTTCTCTACATGTATAATTGGACTGGCTTTGGGACTGACTTGCTAGCTGCCTGTTGATGCCTTCATGTACTCTTGCGTTGAAACTCATACCACTATGGCAGAGAGCTCACAATTAGGACTTCAATTTGCAGAACTAGCTGTATGTTTTTTTAACTTCTAATACTCAAGTAATAATACCAGTGCAATACTTTTGCAACACAGGTGGTATTTTGGTGCAAAAAGTTCTTGATAACTGAATAATCTCTGTTTCACAAGGCACAATGTGTAGTTCCTAAGAGGATAACACAGGGACAATTTTATAATTTATTTTCATCCACTTTGACCTCTTGTTTATACCTTGTCTGCTTCTGGACTTCTCATCTTACTGTTCAGTGTCACGAGAGAGATGTTAATAATGTTAACAGACCTCAGCTACACATTTCTTCAGTGTGTAACAGCTGTTGCAGAGTTTGCAGTACATGGTATACAACTACTGAAGAACAGTTCAGTATCCCTTTGGTCTTTCCTCCTGCAGGCAAGCATCATCACCCAGAGAAGTGAATAAAGTACTTGTCTGATCTAAGAGCTCTGCAATCACATGCAGAGCAATATGTCACTTAGGACATGAACACGAGGCAAAAGTTATAGCTGGGGGCTGGCAAGACATCTGGAACTGACTTTTTACAACTTCATTGGAAGAGAAAATTCTGGAGAAGAGGACAACCTCACTTTTTCTCCTTTCTTCTTCTCAACATTTTAGTCTTTCCCCTGGACCTAATACTTATTCTGTGTCAGCAGTGCCCCTTGGGAAGTTTCCTTTGCAGTCACATTAAAAACAAACAAAATGCCTTGTCACTCTTAATTCTAGGTTATCTACCAATTTATCTAGTGGCATTATTTCTTTCAGAGGACTATGTCACTGCAAGATAATCTATTTCAAGGAAAGTGCAAAAGACAACCTCACCACTCTGTTTGCCAACAGAATACCAAGGCATTACTGGTGATGAGGGGTTTGGCTAGGAACAAGAAACAACCCCACAAATCCTACCTGTTTCCTCCCATTGTGAAGTATCCTACTGCTGCTGCGAGACAGACTTCTTTGAGTAGGCAGTAGAATTGAAGAAGGATATATTTGTTCTAAATGTGCAGACCCTCTGGTGTATCAGGTTTACTACTGCGTATGTGTGATGTCTACATGACACAGGATCCAGTCTCACTGAGGATGGGACTGAGCCTGCTCCTTGATGCTTGGTTCATTCACGGTCCCCAGCTGAACTGTACATAAACAAGCAAGTGTTATGTGAGGTGTTTGAAAAGAGGAACATATATTTTCTAGAAAATGTTTCAGAGTTCCTGGCAATATTTCATACAGCTGTGATATACATAGCTACATGAGATAAAAATACAGATGTATGAAAATTATATCATAGAATCACAGAATCATAGAATGGTTTAGGTTGGACGGGACCTTGAAGATCATCTAGTTCCAACCCCCCTGCCATGGGCAGGGACAACTTCCATTACAACAGGTTGCTCAAAGCCCCATCCAACCTGGCCTTGAACACTACTAGGGATGGGGCATCCACAATTTCCCTGGGCAACCTGTGCCAGTACCTCACGACCCTCAGAGTGAAAAACTTCTTCCTAGTATCTATTCTAAATCTACCTTCTTCCAGTTTGAAGCCATTAATCCTCATCCCATCACTACATGCCCTTGTAAAAAGACCCTCTCCAGCCTTCTTGTAGGCCTCCTTTAGATACTGGAAGGCTGCTCTAATGTCTCCCCAGAGTCTTCTCATCTCCAGGCTGAACAACCCCAACTCTCTCAGCCTGTCTTCATCGGAGAGGTGCTCCAGCTCTCTGATCATCTTTGTGGCCCTTCTCTGGACCCACTCCAACAGGTCCATGTCCTTCTTATGTTGGGGGCTCCAAAGCTGGACACAATATTCCAGGTGGGGTCTCATGAGAGCGGAGCAGAGGGGCAGAATCACCTCCCTCAACCTGCTGGCCACGCTTCTTTTAATGCAGCCCAGGATATGGTTGGGTCTCTGAGCTGCGAGCATACATTGCTGGCTCATGTTGAGTTTCTCATCAACCAACAGCCACAAGTCCTTCTCATTAGGGCTGCTCTCAATCCATTCTCCACCCAGCCTGTATTTGTGCTTGGGATTGTCTGGGACCATATGAAGAACTTTGCTTTGTTGAATTTCATGAGGTTTGCACAGGTCCACCTCTCAAGCCTGTCCAGGTCCCTCTGGAAGGCATCCCTCCCCTCCAGCATGTCGACCACTCCACACAGCTTGGTGTTGTTGGCAAAGCTCCTGAGGGTGCACTCCATCCCAACATCCATGTCACCAACAAAGATGTTAACACCAGTCCCAGTACCGACCCCTGAGAAACTTCACTTGTCACTGCTCGCCACTTGGACAGGGAGCTGTTGACCACAACTCTTTGAATGCAACTGTCCAGCCAGTTCCTTATCCACTGAGTAGTCCATTGGTCAAATCCATGTCTCTTCAATTTAGAGACCAGGATGTCGTGCAGAACAAATCAAAGCTCTGGAAAGAAATTTAAAGTGAAACATTCTTCTTGTTTGGTGTGGCTTAAAATAATAATCTGAAAGAAATATTCTCCTTTTTCTTTTCAGGGGTTGTAAGGTTCCTCTGAGTGCATTTTATTGAAACCCCACCCAATCCTCTAAAAAAATTAATACTGTTTTGAAGGTTTGTCATTTTCTCAGGGCTTAGACAACCATTAATATACTTAGAAGTTCGCATAACCTAAAGTAAAAGACTAGGTTATTATTTTTGTTCTAGTTGTTCATTAAGGCTATGTTCAAAAAGTGGGACCTGCATCCTGGTGCCCATGAATAAACTGATGTCTTGGACGCATAGTGACTCGTTAATTCGAGAGCACATCTGACAGCAGGTGACATCAGGGCAGGCACCAGGTAAAGGTAGTCTGTAATACTAGACAAGGTGGTTATGGTGGGGAGCAGGGATAACAGCTCACACTCCCTGGGGTGAGGTCTCGCCCTCACATATTGACTAGCTGAACTATACAGGGGGACAGCAATTAAATAAATTCTTTTATCTGTAGCTCTATCCTGTATGTAGCAGAGGAAGGGTTAGCATAGAATGAATATTCCTGTTTAACAAGATAAATCTGGTCATTTTAATGAACTGTTCTACAGAGACAAACGAAGATATGAGATAACTCCTGTTTGTTCATTATGCTAATTAAAAAAGAGCACCTCTGGCCTTGTGAAAACAAAACTGATTAAAGCAAATGCAGTAAGTCAACTTCAGTTGTGAAGTACAAATCATACAGAGCACACAATGGACATTAAGTCAAAATTGCAGTGTTTTTAGCAAAAAGTGAATTTGGCTTTGGGCTTGCCTGTGACTTTTCTTGACTCTTATGTATTAAATACACATGGGATATGGAAATTCAAGAAGTGGGAATTCACTGAACAAGCACAAAAATATCTCTGTTTAATTAAAGTAAGCAGAGTAGAAAACCTTGCTCCCCAAGAAAAATATTTTAACTGGTTTATCTCTTTGCTGGTATTTATTCCAGTTCAAGTATTATGAACGTTATTCCACTTTGGGTATGAATGGAGAAAAGTTTTACTCAAATCATCTGATTATGACAAGCGTTTCGGAAACCGATTTTTCTTTTCTCACAGTTATGTCCATTCCGTGATATTCTTGAGATTGACTGGAAATTTATTTTTCTTTTATTCAACTTTTACATTACTTCTGAAGGTGCATGTTTATTTGTGAAAGAAAACTAAAGAAGATTCTAATGGAATTCTGACAAGAAATTTCAAATATGTTTAAGAAAGAAGTGATAGATATTGAATATCTTTTATTTTTGCAAGTTGATAGATTTGACCATTGTCTATTAGTGTGGATTAGTGTTGTTAAGATAAAGAACCACTTTTGCCATTTTATGACCTGCTTTAAAAACACAGAAAGACATGATGCACCACAAAGTGGCAAACCCCTCTTACTCAAGCTGGGAATATAGACCCATTCAACTAATAACCGAATTGTGGCTGTAATTGTAGCTATATCAATATTATCTGTCTTATAGTGACTTTGGTCACTATCAGGCAGTGTTGGAATATGTCCATTTAAGACAGAGCTCAGCAGAGGAAAATAACATTACTTCTTATATTCAAATCTGGCTGTGGACCTGAGTAAAGGAATCACACTGGCTTTGTCAGCTTTCCCGGGAGTATTTGATTCTGGTGACTATATAGTTTTGTTCATCTTCCTGTAGTGCCTTGCAAGGATAGAGTAAGTTCTCTTCTTCTTTTCTGAAATGCTTAAGACTGCTAATTAAGTTAACTGAGTTCCCACAACAACAATTTCCATTCAACAATATGCAGAACTCATCATTTCAGTGTGTAATTCTTCTATTCAGGATTCCCAGAATATATGGATATTAAAAAAAAAAATAAAAACCTTATGCTATCTTTGATATTTAACCTGAATTTGGCAAAATTTAGTAGAAGCAGACACCTAGTCCTGCAATGAGACCATAACTCTCAGTACTAAGCTATATGTAAGTTGAAAACATTATCAACATTAATAACACTACATATGTATGTCCGCTATATGTACCTCCACTTTCAGAATACCAGTTACAGGAACCATTCTCAGACTTATTACACAGTCTAGTATCATGTTTTTCCATTTAGTCCCCAACTTTGAGGTTATATATAGGCTGTTTTATCTTTTTTCAGGAAACAAAAAGATACAGTTTCACATAGGCAGTAACTGAATATCTAATTACCTTTGCTGATGATCACATTTGCAGTTCCAGAGTAGTAAAATGATTGGAAAAAGAAAAGTTTCATTTTGACTCTGTATGTAGAAATCCCAAGGAAGAAAAATAAGTTCCATCAATACATTGTATTGGTATGGAGGGAAAGCCTCAAAAGTTCTTCTCTTCAAGGTAATAGATAAGGATTGATAAAACAGACTGACCAGTTAACACAGAAGTAGTGAGAAGTAAGTCACATTTCTTAAGTCCTTATTCTTTGTAAGAGACCTAGTGCTTCTATTTACTTTTTATATGTCCTTAAAATCATTTAAAAATAGTGATGAATATTCAGTCATGGGTCACCCAATATATGTCTTCAGGTTCCCTTTTTTAAACAACAGATAAGCTAGAGTAGGCTATTTAAAAGATGATTATTCTAAGTCAAATTTCATTACTTTGATGACTTTTGGTAAATTTTTTTTCCATATTTTGGTTGCTCCAGAAATGCTGTTTTGACTTGTGGACATTTGCAGGTTTCAAAGACATATACCTAGCATCTCCTGACACACAGAGTTGGTACCAGATTGAAATGTTCAAGAGCATTTCTGACACCACGTGAAAAACAGAAGCTCAATATGTTTAGCCCCGCTGGGAAGTGAAGGTTGGTTAGATATGTACATAAATCCCAGAAGCAGTCTCAGAACAATGTGTTTTTTGATTATTTGACCTTCCTGGTGTAAGCAAATTTTGGAAAGAGCTGATGCAGATGGAAGCTGATGCAGATGGAAAAAATGTCCCAGTACTGATCAAGATAAAGAAGTGTCATACATTTTATCAACTTCTCCTGTGTAAGATACTGGAAATGACTTACAGGCCAATAAGATAGGTTTTTTTGGTTGGTTGGTTGGTTTCATTTGGTTTTATTCCCTCCACCCCCCACCCCCAAATAAAAACAGTTATAAAATACACTTAAAATACAGCACTTCACATGAAATTTTAATTTCAGGTTAAGAAAGTAGTCCAGAATTTTCTTCTAGAAATTCTGCATTTTAGAATACTATGTATTACTGCTGTTCCAAAAATGTGGGTTTATGATTAATTACACATTGGAAAAAGAGGATATAAAACAAGAGGCAACATATTATATACAGTATTTATCAAAAAAAGCAATAGGAGGGCAGAAATTAATGTATAACATCATACAATTACTTCTGGAACAACATTTGGTTACCTTGCCATGGGTACACAGGGACCTGTACAGAGACAGATGATCTATTTGGAGGCAGAAAAAGGTTTTAATGCTTTTCATTTCTCAAATTTCTGAAACAAAGGCAATCTGTTCTTCTGGGGAAAAGACTTGTCTCTTTTTAGTCAATAAGATGTAGAGCTTTTCCTTGCAACTACCAATAAAATTCTTAGTAATGACCATTATTTTGGTACCTTACTTTTTCTTTAGGGCTTTTTCTTGGTAGCATAATGGATCTTGGATGCAAAGATCCAAGATGGATCTTTTGTCTTTGTTTTTCTATTTATAGAAAAAGTCATGCTAAATGCTGTTGCATTAAAGGGCAAAGTAATTTGGCAGAAAAAAACCCAACCCCTTGCATTCCAGCTTGTCCTCAGATATCCGAGGGGCCGGGGGAGGATAGGCTTAGATTTTGAGTGATACCCAATTTGGTGTTATAAGTCCAGCTGTGTTCAATAAATTGAACTATCACAATTTCAGATGCACTAATAACACCATACACCTTCAGTCTAGTTGCATTCCATGAACTTGCACAGCTACGCTTAAGGAGTTTGGTCACATTCAGTGAGAACTTTCATGGTTAGATTAATGGAAAGTGTAGTTTATTGGAGCAACAGATGCTCAAGTTCTTTTGGATTGCTGGTAATAAAGCCACTGTCTGCAAAGCACGTGCAAATACTAAGAATGTGAGCAATACAGCCTAGCTACAAATGTGTTAAGTCATAAAGCAACTCTATAGCAATTTCCAAGTTTCCCAAGGAAGCGCTCGGTATAACCGAGTGTTCGAACCTTATCCAAAGGCATCCCTGTGGGGCTGACGAGAGGCTCAGCTCATGAACTAATTCCAGAAGCCAGGGGTGGTCAGTGATGGTATCCTTCCTGACTGCAATGGTATCTTCCCTGACATCCCTCCTCTCTTAAGCTATTTTTATACTATTTTTTACCTTTCAGGTGGAGCTTGAGGGACTCTAGTCCCACATACTTTTTTTATGTTTGGTGTAAAATTTTCTTGCTTTGCTTTTAAAGGTATAGACTAGGAAAAACAGAGTGCAAGCTCAGTGAAGAGTGGTCGCATCTTAGAGGTGGGTAGCTTTCAGGACGGAGGTGTGTTTTGGTATTATAATGAGCTTTACAATGAGCAAAGTTCACCCAAAGGACAGAATTTTGTCAAAAAAATGACAGATTGCTGGCCCAGGGTAACAATTATGCAGCTTATCAGTTCCATAATACCTTCAATTTCCCATCTTATCACAGGGCTTGGCTGTGGTGTCTCCACTCAGCTCCATCCCCGGTGCAATTTCTCTTCAAGTCAGTACATCAGGCTCCTCTGGTGTTACCAGCATCTAAAGTTGCCTAGGGAATCTCTGTGAAATGTATACCAGCTGCACTCAGTCCTGAAAGTTTCTTCAATGCTGTACCTTTCCTTAAAATATAAATGTAAGTTTAATTTCTAAGTCACCTCCAGCAATTGTTTCAAATTCTCATGAAAAATGAAGGACTAGCATTGCTTTGAATAAGACATTTTATACAACCAAACCCTGTAAAACTTTGTTGCATCCTAGGATGTCAATATACTCAATTTTGATTAAAAAAAAAATATTTCTAGACCTATTGTAAACAAAAGTTTTTAAACAGCATATGGTTTGTGACAGATAACTATCATTGCTATTTTTTCTGTATTTTGTACTGTTCTCCGGTAGATCTGTGAAAAATTGAATGAACAGTGAATTTAGTATAAAAAATTAGTTTCTTGGGGAGTTAAAGCAGTAAAGATTTGCAAATAATTTGGGAAAAATAAAACCCAGATAATTTTAAACAATGAGATAGATATTTTGAGCATTTTTAAATGAAAAGTTTCCATTTTGGAAATGTTGAGATATTTTCTCTTGAAATTTTAAAACAATGATTTTAGGTTTACATTTCATTACATATAAAACCAACATAAGTTAAAGGAAATAGTGCTAAAACCTTGGAATACCTTATGGCTTAAAAGAAACATATTAAGATGATTGGAAACAATATATATTTCTTTTTAATTTAAGCACAGACATTGGAAAGATTCGGTTTTCATTTATGCTGAGTCCATTTCTCCCCTGTTCATTGTATTTGAATAAGAAAATCTTGTCTACTTTGGGGTCTTGATCATAGAGAAACTTGTCATGAGCTGAGCTGCAGAAACAAAAAAGCAAAGCAATGCTGCTGACCACTCAAAAGGTAAAAAGTAAAGGGAGGAATCAGAGTAAGAAATTGAATGCATGACTAGAGATTTATTTTATGAAGAACTGGAAAAACTTTGTGAAATAGTATCCTAAGGGAATTCAGAAACATCTATAGTAGGCTTTAGAGAGAAGTTGATCTGTTAGGTCTCTTCTGAAAATCTGTTACTAATCAAAGTTTCAGTTATTGTCAGATTGAAGAAAAAAGTTGTATCATTTTGTATAGCAGGACAGTAAATGCCAGCACCATGCAGCTGAAGCCCTCATCAGAAAGTGTTTTGAGCAGGTGGCAACACAGTGCTAATTAGAGGAGTCCATGAAGACCCTGCAGAACAAATGCGCATGTTGAAGACATACCAGAACTGGTTACAAATGGCCAGTGCAGAGGACAAGCAAACACTGCCAGCAAAAGGAGAAAAATAACTCTCATGAAACAAAGGACTGAGAATGGAGCAGAGAGACAAAGCCTTGGACTGGTCCAGCAAGTTATTAGTTGCACAGCAACGAATAGCTAAACAGCAGACTGACCTCACAGAAAGACCCTCTGGGAAAGCATACAGCAAGTACTGAACAATAATAACAATCCAGAAAAAAATAACGATGTAATTTTTCCTTTACCCTTTTGACACTGTGAGAGAGCAGTACTTCCTTCATGTGATGGTCATGAAACAAGTGACAGAGAAGTGCAAAAAAAAAAAAATCCAGCAAAAAATAAGAAAGGAAATTTCCCTTGACAATGAATATTTTTAACAAAAAGTAATGTTACTGCTTGGAGATTCTTTGGGTCCATTTTGGAAAAATATTGAGCCACCACATGAAAAAATCTTTCAGTGTGTGGAATTTGCGCTCTGTTCCCCATTAGTGGTACAGGATCCAGCTGAGAGCCAGTGACTCCTTGCCACAGTTATTTGGCTTGTTTAATTCAGGGCCATAGACAAATATCCACAGATGGAAGATGTGAGATTTTTGTTTTGTTTTGTTCTGGGGGTTTTGGGGGGTTTTGGGGAAGCAGGGTTGGTTTGGGTTGGTTTTGGCTGAAGTTTTCACGAAAGCATAAGGAAGGAGGAATCCAATCTCATTGAGTTCCTCCACATATTTATTGAAAGTGTTTGAACTTTAAGTCAAAACCAGACACTCTGTCAGGTTATTAAGTTGAAGTTTAACAAGATTTGCTGTTAGGTGCACAGGTTGAGCCTGGGTACCCGTTTTTGCTGTTTGCTATATATTCAGATTACTCACTTTTCATTTTTTTTTGTAAAACAAGTGTACCACCATTGTGAAATGAAACTTTGTGAAATGAAATGAATGTGAACTGAATGTAAACTCAGGCTGAAATTTGCAGATGGACTTTTTCACTAAGGTGTGAACTGCCTCACTGTTCTTTGGAGTGTCAGTCATGAAGCTGGATGATGATTTTTTGAATGTCCCATTCTGCTCCCTGGAGATATTCCAGGGATAGAAATACACAGGAAAGAACAAGAACAGCACACAGAAAACAATAGAAGTCAGAAAAAACAATAGAAGAAGGAGAAAAAAAAAACAGAAACTGAATTGTACCTCGGCCTAAAAAAGAAACTTTCCCGTGCTGCATAACAATTTAACATTGTATTGTTAAAGTTAAAATAATATTAAGGTTATCTATTATATAATGTATTTATTTTCTTTCCAATATAGGTTGGTACCATCTGGTAAGGTCAGTGTGAACTGTGCTCAGGAGAAAGCTATGCAATCCTGAATATATATATATATATATACACAAGCTAATAGTAAGTAACTCAGGGTAGGATTCAGCCCTTTCCACAAAGTATGTTTGATGCCCCTGGGGTACAATTAAGTGGAAAAAAAACTTATAAAACTCCATAAGGCACCTTCAGCTGCTCTGATTTCAGTGGACTTATTCTGGCCTCTTTATCAGTATGCCAGGAGGCAAGGGCCTTGGTCAGCCAATTGAAAATGGTAAAAGTATTTTCATATTTACTGTAGCTTTCCTAGATGCAGGGCTGAAGCTTCTCGCCTGCTGCATTCTTTGGAAGCTGCCTTTTTGGAGAAGCCAGTGAAGCCCAGCTGCTGCCCAGTGTGGCTCTGAATTTCTCTCCTTTCTGATGCCAGCATAGCAGAGGCAAAGGATCAACATCCATCACTCCAGTCTGTTTTAGTAGAAAGAGACAAGGTTTTCTTTTGAAAAGGTAAATCAGACAGAGCATATCATGGATTTCAGCAGAAATTTTCTCTGGGTGCGGGGCCTATGCTCTGTGTTAGTATTTGTACTGACAATGGTAACTGGTATTTCAACTGTATTTTGCTGAAAACCAACTCAACTATTTTAATCTGCGTTGATATATGTGTTATCTTACCACAGGTAGAAGAACTTAAAGGAGGGCCTTGGTCTCTGTCTGCATCATCTGCACATGGTGATCAGTAATGGAGAGTCTGTCATATACAGAGAATGATAATTAGCAAATACTATGTTAGCAACAGAGGCACAAGGAAATATGAAAAATCCCACTACCCAGAATGCTCTTAGCCAAGTTACTTCTGCTGCTACATATATCATAGCACTCCTAATTTCTTTAGTTCAGTGTGCTTTATAATTAGGGACTGTTATATACTGGGTTTACTGAAATGCAAATGTATTTGAGGTTTTCAGGTAGGCTCCACTCTATACTGAAATAATATCTATTATCTGTACTTCAGAAGATCAGGTGGAAGGGAGAAAGAAAGGAAGTAAAAAGTGCTAGAGCAGTGACACAACTGCTGAAGAGGAAAAGAAAGAAGATGCACGTAGTATTAGTTAAGGGACATACACCAGAACAAAGATTTCTGAAATATACCTGCCTACTAACATCAACAGTGCTCCTTTGATGAAGCAATAGAAAAAAAAAATCCAAACAGCTATTTGAGTAATTAGCATTTTCCTAAGAAATCCGATTGTGTTTTCTTGCCTGATTGCTTTCCTAACAAAACAAGAGAAAGAGATAACTGATATAGAAGATTCTCCTTTAAACTCCATTGCAGATCACAAGATATCTAGAAGGAACTGCAATCAAGCTGAAATTGTTAATGTTCTTAAACAATTTACTCCTTTGCTCTGTGAGAATCACAATGCCGGATATATGAATTGCTGAGAACCTTGGAGTACTCTCTATTGAAAAGCCCCAAAATGATGGGTACTTCTGACAATTAGCTTGATTTACTCACAAATCAAAAGTCTGTTAAACTGGTGAGGTTAGGGTCAGTACTGGGTCCAGTCCTGTTCCATATATTCATCAATGATCTGAATGAAGGGATAGAGTGTACCATCAGCAAGTTTGCTGATGACACAAAACTGGGAGGAGTGGCTGACACGCCAGAAGGCTGTGTCGCCATACAGCATGACCTGGACAGGCTGGAGAGTTGGGCAGAGAGGAACCTTATGAAATTCAACAAGGGTAAGTGTAGGGTACTGCACCTGGGGAGGAATAACCCCATGCACCAGTACAGGTTGGGGGCTGACCTCCTGGAGAGCAGCTCTGTGGAGAGGGACCTGGGAGTCCTGGTGGACAACAGGATGACCATGAGCCAGCAATGTGCCCTGGCAGCCAAGAAGGCAAATGGCATCCTGGGGTGCATC
>NW_009647421.1:669861-682143 GCF_000708025.1 Charadrius vociferus | reverse complement strand
GACGCTGTCCTGTGCAACGTGCTGTAGGTGACCCTGCTCTGGCGGGGGGGGTGGACTAGATGATCTCCAGAGGTCCCTTCCAACCCTGACCATTCTGTGATTCTGTGGTGTATGACCACTGTGAAGCTCAAAATCCTCGTGGTACCTCTGTTCTTTGCCTTTCTTTAATGTGGTACAGATTAAGAGAAGTTTTCACCTTTCGAGAACTATTTGAAGAGTGCGGAATTTACAAATGTAAATAAATAAATCATAGAATCACAGAATCATAGAATGGTTTAAGTTGGAATGGACCTCGAAGATCATCTAGTTCCAACCCCTCTGCCATATTCAGGGACAGCTCCCACTAGACCAGGTTGCTCAAAGCCCCATCCAGCCTGGCCTTAAGCACCTCCAGGGATGGAGCTTCCACACTCTTCTGAGCAATCTGTTCCAGTGCCTTACCACCCTCAAAGTGAAAAATTTCTTCCTAATATCTATTCTAAACCTGCCCTCTTCTAATTTGAAGCCATTCCCCTCATCCTGTCACTACACGACTTTGTAAAATGTCCTTTCCCAGCTCTCCTGTAGGTGCCCTTTAGGTATCGGAAGGCCGCAATAAGATCTCCCTGGAGCCTTCTCTTCTTCAGGCTGAACAACCCCAACTCTTCCAGCCTGTCCTCGTAGGAGAGGTGCTCCAGCCCTCGGATCATCTTTATGGCCCTAAATCCAACATATGAAGGTGAAGGAGTGCAGATTTTGAGGTACTTAAGGTATTCACTTACAAGCCATTTGGCTTAGAAGTAGTTTAAGTGACTGTATGAGCAGTTCCCACAAGTTATACCTGTTTTATTGCAACTGACTTTAATAATGATGAATACCTGGAAAATTGTCTCAGATAAGAAAGTACAGTGTGAAAGATGCAGAAACTCTCCAGAGCACAAACAAGGCTCTACAGTTTGGGGTCTTGAATAAGGCACCCATTTGTGCTGGTATGATACCTAGCACAGGCAAACAGAGGTCCTTGAGATGATGTATGAGCACGCAAAATCGAAAGCTGTATTGAGTTATAACAGCAGTAGCCAGTTCCACTGTTTTTAATTATATTTGTTGTCAAAAGAAAAGGGTTACCAGTCACAAAAATTCTAGGTTTCACATTCAGGTGGGCTTGTAGAATTGGGACAGGTGGCTTTGATCCCAGAGATGAGATGGAAGCTTGTCCCCAGGTCAATAGACTTTGATAGTGCCAAACTGCTCTCAAATAAAGACAACAGGAGATATGAAAATGGTAAATTTCTGCTTTCATATGTAAAGTTAGGGGTAATGAACAACTGACTTAACTGTGGTTTCTTCTTTGTTATTACTTGGCATATAAGACCTGACATTTCTCAAAAGGGGTGCTAGCTGTGCGTAGTTACCACCATCTTTGCGCAGACATGCAATAAACAAGTATCTCAACTCTGTGTGTGGGTCAGCTTATTGCACACCTGGTGAAGAACTCAGATTTGGGACAACATATTGATCTCATTCCTATCATACAATATACATTAAATCCATGTTATTAGTTTCACAGTTAGACCAGAAAGAATATACATTACCATTCTTTCTAGATTTAATTCTGAATTAAAGCTCCTCTGCACTGTGTACTTTAAAATATCTTAAAATTGCTTACATTTCATTTAAAGGAAATAATTCACATCATTTAATTTATTCATTTTACATTAACTTATCTGTTTGTACAAATCATGAAACAGTCAATATAAGAGCTTCCCATCACTCTTACAATATATTGGGTGAATGTTTTTATCAGTATAGAAGATCCCATGGGAATATTCATTGCAAGTAATATTCTCAGAAAACTGAAGAATTCACTCTTCCCGAGCTGTTTTCCCCAATATTTTCTGTAACAAGTATGGTCTCTGAGGTAATATTCAATGTGAATTCTGAAACCAGGTGCCTGTGTACCTCTATGCAAATCTCAAACACATTTAGTATGAGGAGTAAAGTTCTTCAGGTATATCTGGCAGATTGCAATACCTTTCCTATAGAATTTAAATATATATATAGGTACATAATATTTTAGATTGTATTGTATTAAAAATCCACCTCTTGTGGATAATTGCCCATGCATTCCACTGTCATTGAAAGCATTGGTTTGTTAAGATAATTGCACAATTACATGAATTTGAAAGATAATAAAGCAGAAGTGAATGTGCAACCAATCACAGCTGCTCTGATTGTGTATATGTAGCCAATCAGAGATGTAATTAGAAACACAGAAGATGAGAAACACTTTTTATAAGATGAAATTACACTAAGTGTTCTTTGTTTCTTTCTTTTTTTTTTTTAATAACAGAAAATTATTTGCAGCAAATAAATGAGTCAGAATAGTTATGCAAATACAGTATTGACTAATTTCTACATTGCCTGTTTCATTAAAAACAAAAGACAAAAACAATTCACCATTCTATTTAACAATACTATGCACTGATAAAGTAACACAAGAAGGTAAAGAAACTGGGGAAAAAATACCATAAATTTGGGAATGGTCTGGGAATACAAATTACTTCTGCTTTTACTGAACTCTAGCTTGTGTATCAGTACTCAAAGGATTCCATGTGCGTCAGACATTGGCTCCCATTAATACTTGATTAAAATGTATGGTCTCTGGCTCTGTTGATGTAAATAAATGTTTTAATCACTCCCAAGGACAGGGAATTTACAGAAAATTTTAACTCCTTCCAGATTTTTCCTTTACTTTACTGCAGCTGATAGCGTAGATGCAACCCTTTGCTCTTCCTTTCCTGTATGTTTCCTTCATAAAAACACTTTATTTGAAAATAGTTTGAAGCACTTCATGGCAATGGGAAAAAGGGAGGGTAAGTATAAACTAAACGCATAAACCGGTAATGTACACAGATTGATGGTCTGACTCTGGTTAATTCTTCAACTATAGCTCTTATTCGACCTAGTCATTTTCACCTGAACAACTTTGTGCTTTCTGGAGCAATGACTTCATGGAACAGTAAATAGTAGCATTGCAGATCATCTAGTAGAAGAAATTCTGTGGGTAAATCACAGAGAGAAAACCAGAGAAACATTTGTGGTACAAACTGGATTGAAGGTTGGTGTTAATGGAAGAGCAGAGGTGACAAGGATGGTATTCTTAGTGCTACAAGACCATAGTAACAATGTGAAAACTCCTGAAGTACAAGACCACGACATTTTAATTTACTGTGCTTAACAAGATGGTGGAGGAAACCAAGGATATTATCCAATCCAGTCGGTGGAATAGGCAAGGTACATGATCTTGACAGCTTTTAATTAAATAGGTGTGTCATTAAAAAAGAAAGGATCTGATGTGAGTTTTACTGGGTTGGTTGGTGAGCTTAAATAAATTTTGTTCAGTGTAAGTTGTAAAAGAAAACGCAAGCGGTTTTGAACGCATAATTTTAGAATGCACATCAATTCCATTATCATACATAAAATGTCACACACTAAATTATGGATACTTAAAACTGGTTTCATGCATTACAATTTATGTGTTTATTATCATATGACTCACATAGTTATTTCAGAACATATGTTCCTTTATTACAAATCAGCACTCTCCCCTCTCAAAGGCTCAAATGCAAATCATCTCTATACCACCAGGACCATTTAATATACAGAATAAGCATAGTTTAAATATTTGTGCAATTGAAATTTACATATTTGGAAGATTATGGAGATATTAATTTATATTTAGCTTGCTTTTTTTGGTGTTCTGTAAGGTTATCTTCTTCTTGTTGTCATATGTCAGGGAGTTACATTCTCTGAAGTCAATGGACCTGATCCTAAGCTAACGGTGTAATTCTCATTTAACCAGTGGAATCTGGTTAGAGTCAAATGGGAGCATAATGCAAATTTCTGACAGCAGAATGCGGTCTTTAATTATCTCAAGAATGTTAAGTTTTAGCTCATGTAACCCCCCCCCCCCCCCCCCCACACACACACACACACACTCTCTCACACTCCCTGGGGTGTGTTTTAGTGCACTTAGAAGCATTATGTCACCTTCTTCAAATTCAGGAGCAGTTCTCCTAATTCAGGGGTAAAGTTTTTAGCAACTGTTCAGATTGTTCCCTGAAAAGAAGACATTAACTCTTGCAGGCTGGTGTAGTTTTTGACCACAGGCATAAGTGCTAAGAGAAACAGCTGGATATAGAGAAAAAAACTGGAGCAGCAGAACTCAGAGGGAGGTCCTTGTAATTACTGACCAGCTGGCCATCTCCAGCCAGAGATTTTTCACCAGCGAGACACTATTCATGGCCATTTGTTCATGTCCAGGCATCCTCCCAGTGCAGTCTTCTCTGCTGGCAGGGACAAGCAGGAAGGAAGCCGGCCAGAAAAGTAGCTTCTGGGTTCTGGGAAATGAGAGATTTGGCTTCCCACTGGTAACTACCTGTCTTGCAGAACATAGCTCCTATGTGAGGACTCACATACAAGATGAGACAACTAAAAGACGTACAACTGGGGCAAGCCAGTTTACTCTCCCATTAACGTCAGGAGAGATGGTGCCTACTGATCCATAGAAGCATCTGGGATTTTTCTCCTTTTCCATGGAAAAGTAGAGCCCTGGGTCAGGGGCTACTCTAATTTTTCTCTCACATTCTTCCTGTGCAGTTGAGAGCTTGCTGGAGGCACACCTGTTACTAGCTGATAAGGACATTTCAGCCTGAGGTGGCTGCTGACAAGATGTGTAAATCTTATCCTTTATGGTGAAGATGAGTGTAAGAGTTTCCACCAAAGGATTAGTGGGTGTGTATTTTTCACTTTTTTTTTTTTTTTTTCTCACAGTTTAACACAAGTCCTACATACCATGCTGATGCTTCCAGTATTTGGAGAGACTTGTTTACATCTAACATTAATAGGGGACCCTGGTGGTGATGTTAGTTGGCCACTCAGTGGCTGGCTGTTGTGGCGAGTATGGCCTCAAACGAGTGAGTGGGTCACTGCATATATTTGCTGTCTCTGCCAGACATCTGTGAATGTGCTGAAGAAGTCCTCAGGGTAGAAATGCTGGCATTAGTCCACTTGGAATGACTCTTTAAATAAAAGCAGCACATATGAGAAAGAGTAGGTTATTCTGCTTCCCTTGTAATTGGTATGGGCTCAGAGCTGGAATGCTTGCAGTGCACAAAGTGATTGAAAAGCTGTTTGTCTTCAAGGGAAGATAACCACAGTCCATAATGTACCGTTATTAAATAGCTATGGAATACATTTTAGCCTTAACCATAGGAATAATCTCTTCAGTTGATAATAGGACTTTCTGCAAAGCAGCTCTCTTGCATGCCTCCAGTTTGTCTGCTGTACCCCCCACATACCCTTATATGTACCATAAGCGTATAGTAATTTCTTCATTTGCCTGTCATTTTAGGATCATTAAATCTACTGTAAAAACAAGTTGACAATAGTGGTTACTTCAGTTCCTCAGTGCAAGATTTAAAAAAATAATTAGCTGAAGGAGAGGAACAGGTGTTTTAAACAAAAACAAGCAGAGAGAAAGAGATGTATGCATCTCTTTAAGAAGGGTACTGCTGGGTTATAAAAAAAGGAACTAGGAATTATATGCATACTTACATGTTGTTTACATGCATTTTAATGGAATGTTTTCAGTTAAGTTATACAGAGTTAGATTAAATAATTGGTTATGGAAAAGATTAGCCCAACAAAAGCTCTCTGACTGGCAAAGGTTACTGTAGTATTTTATGGTTTCCAGGTAAGGAAGGAATGCTTGTGCAATTGAATCCCCTGTGGAAACATGGGTTTTCCAAAAGAAAGGCCGTTAGATAAAGGTATAAAACCCAGCAGTCAGGTTTGTGAGTGCTGGAAGAAAAATGACCAAATGTAGACAGTGAAGTACCTATGAGGATAAAAGACAGAGGAGCCAAACCAAGTCAACAGTACCAGAGAGAGGTTTCAAATTGGTTTCAGTTCTGGTGGAGACAGAAACAAATAAGAAGTCATAGAGAATATCCAGATTACCCTAGTTCCCACCATGATTTGAAAGGACATCTTTCAAGACCCTTTACCAACTCAGACACTTGAACACTCCCCCACTCTCACAGCAGTTTTACTATCTGACTCACTGTCTTCTGCATCTGGAAATTCTGTCAGCAAAGTTTTCATCAAAACCAGAATATGGTTCATGGAAAAACCATCTGACTGTTGTTTATACCTCTTACTTCTGCAACAGTGAAGACAGTTTGCTGAATAATCACGCATATATTTCCACTGTGTTGACATTAAAGTTTCAAAAAGCATTCTTGTGTTTAGATTCTTCTGCTTGTCTTACAGGTTTTTTAAATGAAAAAAAAAAAAAAAAGAAAGAAAAGTTGTGATACTCATTTATTTGAAGGAAACAAAAAATTTAAAAAATCTTCAGAAATTCACATTAATGTATGCTAATATATTTATATGTTAATATGCTTTCCCCATGGAAATGGCAGTCTCACAACAGCAGAGGATCTTATTTATAGGGCCCTGAATCCAGGAGGCAGATCTTGATAAAAAGAAAGCAGTTCATAAAGACCTTTCAATCTCAGTTCTGCTGAGATGGCAAATGGTGATACAGCATGTATAAAGTAGGTATGTCAAGCATCATTGCACAAAGAACTCACTAAAAAAGATTATGAAGGTTTAGATATTAATTGGTTAAACAAGTTTTTCCTTCATTTTCTGTGTGTTTTTTTTTTTGTTCTTGTTTTTTGTTATTTTTCTACAAATCTGTTGTTGAAAGATGGTGGTAAATGGAGTAAATAATTTTCTTTTTTCTATTTTTCAGGGCCCAAGTCAGTGTTGAGAAAACTATAAAATACACTGAATTCAGAATAATCATTCTCAGTTGTGTTGAAGTAGCTTTTATGATTACTAGAGACCGTGGGATCTCTGGCAACAAGGAGAATAAATCCTGCACAGAAAGCTAACAGTGACAAAACTCTATTTTTGTCGGATTAAACAAGTATCTCCACAGCTGTAGCACTGGAAGGAGATAGGTAAGAAGATGGAAAGCTCTGCATAAACTTGTCTGTCCTGTAATTTTGCCCAGTTTCTTGTAGAACTTCAAAACTACTCTAAATGTAGGTGCTGTGCCGTCAAAAATTAGAGATCTTTCCATCTTTTGTGCAGCTGAATTTCAATGCTAATGAACAGAAAAAGATAAAATTTCTTCATGTGTAACTCAATTTAAAGAAGTTTAGGTATAAAACAAAATTTGTGTGAGAAATGTATGAAACTAGGTCAGACTTTCTCCACCTGCTTACTAATACTTTAATTTCTAACAGTTTTACAATGTGTTGTCATATTTTCTTCCAGTAAAAGCAAAAATGATGTTAAAGACAAAGAAAAAGTTAACACATTTTCAAGGAATTATTCTGATTTTGTAGAATGTTGTAATAGGGTTTGCTGCTATCTTTAAAAAACACTAATTGATGTTTTCCTGATTCTGAAATGTGATACCTATTGCTATATATCTTACATTCTTCATAGGGATGGAGACAGCTATGCAACTTAAAAACAAACCTCAAGAATTCAGTCTTTAGGTAACAGGAAACAAATACAGAAGTCAAAATGTAGATTAAGGTATTTATTTGACAAGAAATGGAATTAAAATATTTTTAAAAGAGCTTGTTAGTTTCCATTCAGTACGTAGGTTATGTATCATGTTTCTTATTGAAAAAAAAAACCCAAGTATAGCTTACCCTGAGATGGGAATCCCAATTCTACAAGCCCTTAGTTTTCAATTTTATTACTTGTGTTGTTTTCTCTAACAGGTTAAAAAAAGCTAGCACTGGAGAAACTGAGAAGAGCTGGATGCAGTTTGAATAAATGGGCTATCAAAACCTTTGAGGAAAGAAGCATGGTTTACACCTAATCGTTACACAAGTTTGGCTGACAAATTAGGGATCAGGAGGTGATAACTTTCTGGTTTTGCACATTACCCTCTGTTCCAGAACTGGCCTCTGCACTGAGCCCGGTTCATTCCCTTCTGTCTATTCTGGCTCCTTGAAGCTGATGTAACACTTGTGGAAAAAGACGAGCATCTCGTTGCTGTGCAAATCTCTGGTTATGGCACTGGTGGTTGGTGGCTGATAAATACCGCATGATGTACTACCCTGATTTAGAAAGGGACCAAAGCAAATGCACTCGTGAGGGGTACCAAGCCTTAAGAGAATGATATAGACAGCTTGCTACTACGGCAATGTAATGAAGTTCCCAATTTGAGGAAAAAGAATAAAAAAAAAGATTGCAAAGTCAGCAAGGAAGTAGACATCAGTTTTACAGGTCTATGTGGAACCAATTACTCAAAATTGATTCCCGACAAACATTGTGTCCTATAGAATTTATAAATTTGTTTCCATAGCTTATCTACAATTTCAGACCTTTGCTTATACACATTTGCTGTTTGTGGGTTTTTTGCTATTCGTCAAAGGCTAGAGATCTTTCAATTTGCATGTGTCAGGGATCTGAGAAACTAATTGAAAGTGCAGGTGAATCAAAGTTTTGCTATGATATTTAAAAACACTATGTTAAATTAAATAGAGAAAATTTTACCTAAAAAACTGTATAACTAGTCCAAGTCTGAATGAAATATCCCCTCACATCTAAATAGCAAAATGGTTTTGGAGTGGCATTGATAACTAGAATTTTTGTACTGTTCATGAATTCAAATGAAATGAAGAAGTATCAAGTAAAGTTCAGAAGAAAAAGGAAAATATGCATAATACAAGTTGGATAGTTTGAATATTGCTTTATAAATGAATTTGATTGTTCCTACTTGTCTCAGATATTCTTAGATATTCTTCCTTCTCTTCTGTTTTACCCTGTCATTACTGACTTTCTTAGTGTATTCAACTTCAAAGAACCTTTTGTGAGACTAAATCAGTGCTTATGTGAAATTTTTGTTGTTCCTTCTTTTCTGTGGAAAAATGTTTCAGAAAATGGTGTAAATTCTCTTATTTGGAGAATATGATCAACATTTATTACTCTCTGAAATGTTGCATAGATTAGCATTAGAAAGTTCTGTCCAACTCAGGCCCAAAGACTACTTTGTTCTAGACATTCTTCTGTATCATTGGATTTACAGCTCATACTTTTGAGTCAGCTGTTTTTCGGCACGGGTGTCTTTCAGTGAGTTTCTGAAAGGATGTAATACTGTTATGTTTACATTTTCGAAGGCAGTGGCAAACACATCTGAATTTTCCAGGTTAATTGTGTTACTATTAGAATTCATAACACTTCTGTGTAAGAATATGAATATTATATTTCATTCTCTATTAGATTTCAGTTTGGCAGCACACATTATACTTTGCTAAACTTAAGAAGTGCTACTTTACATTTTATGTATATTCTGATTTACAGGTGGATCCATTTCACTTAATGGTGAGAATGAACTGTACAGTATAATATATCATCAAGAAAATAATCCATGGTTTCATGGTTCTTTAATAAGCACTGTATAAGTGCAATAATATGATGAATAAAATTAATAACCTGAAGGCCAGCTAATACAGAGTGCCTACACCTCATATATTAAACTTTCTATCACTTCTGTTGGACAATATAAAAATGAAAAATATAAGCCCATTGAAGAAAATGTCTGCTGTCCTTATGTGACCGTGAGGAATTATTTGTATAATAAGAAAAGGTAGATAAGAATCAAGTTGATTACCTTATAGCCAAATGTCCCCCAAAATTTTATCTAGGAAACATTGAAAGTACTTATTTGTCCACAGTGAGATACGATGGAGTGGACGTCGGTTTCGATCTACCTCATTTATATTTAGACATGTAATTGAGGTGTATAAATTAGCAGTGTAATTACCATAGGTCCTTTATAATATTGCTTGAAAGGATTAGACTCCTCTACAAAGCAAGAAGAGTTTCAGGTAGCCTGTATCCTGCTACGGAGGACACAGGAAACGGAGTGACAGTCTCCTTAGTGTAGATATTTCATTCACAGGCCTAAACCCGGTGGGAGGAAATCTGGATGTTCAACTGTGGAAAAATCTATAAAATCTTCCCCATATCTATTATTTTATGTTCCTGTGTCAGCAGATTGTCAGCTTCAATAACTAGAGGTGAAAATATGCAATTTAAAAATTTAAACACAGAAGTCTACTGAGGTCGGGAAAGTTTAGGTCCATGACAAATGCCTTATTGACCACATGTCACAGAGGAGTGGAATAGAAGCTTTCCCTTCCATATGCAAAGAAAAACAGATGCTAGAAAATGTTCAAATTATAAAAGCAATGAAGGTACAGAGGTTGTTTCTAACATGGAAAGAAGACAAATGAAAAGCAATATAGTAATGAAAAAAAAAAGACAATAAATATTACATACGTATCATATTCATTTTAGCAGCATCATATTTAGTTACATGTGCCATCTCTTTTTTAGGAATGTTTCAGCCCTAATTAAGAAAAATATCTTGAAAGAATACCTTGGTTTTTTACTGGTTTAAACATCTTTCAAGTTAGAATAATTTAAATTACAGGAAATGAAACTTCGAGAGCTCACACTAGATCAAATCACCAAATAGTCTGATATTTGAAAAATCTTGCTCTCCCATCCATGCAGTTCACCCATCTTGATAACCTCATATATGAAGCAGAAGTAAAGCAATTTTGATTTGCAGAAAAGGAACTTCTAGATTACTGTCTATAAATGAAATGTGGTAGCCATTAATTGGAGACTTACAAGTTACTATTATGTTTTGCTGTAGGGGAGAGGTAAATATTTTTAAATGTAAACTGAAATGTCTGTCTTTTTTCCTGATTTTAGAAAAGTTAAAAAATACCCTCTAGATTTAAGAATCACATGTATTTTTGTCTCTGAAGCTAAGCAGTATTTATAATGAGTAAATAAACTAAAAGAGGCACAAGAAGTGAATATACAGAGATAAGCTTGACTAATGGGTAATTGGTATTTACTAGAATTTATACTAAGTCCAATAAACAAATCTATTTCTAGAACACTCACAGTATAATAGTTGAAAGTACCCAATTATATATATGCACAACCCCCTGCTCAGTGTTTGGACTGAATGAGCATAAATGTGGGGAACATAATGCCTTAAATGTAGATCCAAAGGAAAAATCTACTGTGGTCTGAACCACAGCTTTTTGTTTCACTTGAGGAATAAATGACACATACATTACAAGAGGTTATTCTGAACTTTTATATTATACATATTAATTATGTGGTTATTTCCTCTGTTTTAAACTGATGCTAGCTTGCCCATATCTTATTCAGTCTAAAATTGTCATCTTAACATTCTTGGTTGTCTTTGTAGATGACAACAGGTAGCACTACGTTATAGGAAATGATTAACGCATCAAAAGCATATATGAGTGAAATAATAGGCTCTTTTTTTTAAGGAACAGCAAGATACAATGTGGTTTTTTGTTTTTTTTTTTTTTTTTTGTATTTTTTTTTATGAAAACCCTTCTGCTTTAAAATAATTACGAGAGGACCCCAGAAAGCTAGGCATCTCAGAAATATATGGGAAGACAGTCAGCTGTGATGTTTTCAATTAAATAATCACAATATAGCACATTTGACAGGGAAGTTTTTTCAAAGCAGAATTTTTGCTGGAATACAAATGATAGAATGCTACCCCAAAAAAGCCAGTAGCCAGCAAAACAGATGTGAGATGAATGAAAGAGCAGAGACTTGATCATACACATCTCAGTTCCCTTGCCAGTAGCTGCAGAATCATCTCTCTCTCTCTGTCAGAATGACAACATTTTAATCAGATAATATCTGTTTAACCAGCCAACACCAGCCATTAAAGAGAATAACCCCAAAGAAAAAAAAAAGGAAAAAAAAAAAAAGAAAAAAAAAGAAAAAAAAGGTGAAATCCTGTTGTATTCATGGGGGCTAGGTAACCACTAGAGAAAATATATTCACAAAATCAAATCTCTGAACTAAAACCAAGAAGTAAATGTGTTACTCCTAGAATATTGACAATCCTGTGATATCATCTATGAAAGCTTATAAAACCTTTCTGATCTGCTCATGCAAAGGCTTTTCAGTCTTCTGTAAGTTTTATAGGGCTTCCTGCTCTCTACCCAGGTCTAGATAAAAATGCAATACTTTATAGATTCCCATGGAACAACCATGAAATCTAATTAATTCCCTTTTCAATGCATTAAAGCTCCCCGGGTGAGGTTCTCAGTCAGAACATACTCATGTGGTGTCTGGGCTGATAAATACAGCAAAACACATTCATTTTATTGGCTGGTGTTTCTGGTTTGGAATTGT
>NW_009647421.1:659909-669828 GCF_000708025.1 Charadrius vociferus | reverse complement strand
GGAAAGAGGTTCCTGAGAGGAATATGGATTCCTGGGCAGGATGCAGGCAAACAGACGCGTGTGTGCAGGTCTCTGATGGAGCAGCATGCAGGTCCTTCTGGCTGCAGCAGTGCTCTGTCAGTACAAGACAGCTAGCACATGTGCAAGGAGTTAGTGTGTAAGGATTTGCAAGCTTGTAATGCAGGACAAAAAAGCCTAAATATTATTGTGCTCTGCAAATACCTTCTGATGTGCAGCTTCTTACATTTCCTCATTTCCACATGCGTCACTGGGTGCTATGTCTTACCTGGAGCTAAATGGAAAAACCTGTACTGCTGCCCCACCTCGAAGAGAAACAGCCTCAAAATTACAGAATTTTTCAGTGCGGCTTTTGAGGTATGTGTATATACATATACAGAATATATATATATATTATCAATAGTATATTATAACAGCTAATAATATATATAACATAGTATATATAGTAATATAGTTATATTAATCATTCAAATTCTGCTGCCAAAATAATTTTCTTCTATTGCTTTTGCCTGGAGGAGATGGGAGCTGCTCAAGAAACAATCCTTCATGTCTAACTAATTGTGTATGCTTAGATTTAAACATAAAATAGTAGGCTTCTAGTACTTATGTAAGTGTCATGCTGCATAAAGATAAAAAAAGCAGAATTTATTCTTTGTCCACATTCTATGAGGATACATAGGAGCCCAAAAATACCCCAGATAAAGCATGGGAATTTCACTGCGTGTTAAATCCTTGTCTCATTAGCAATGGGAAATATGGAGTTCTAGAGAAGCAGTCCTCACCCACAGTGGAGAACAGTGGTAAAGGAAAAGCTCTCTGGCAGCTGAAGGATCAGTAACAACAACACAGTTTGTGGACATGTTGAGCAGAGTCCTGCAGAACGCTGAGAGAGGAATTACAAAAGTAATAAGTAAAAAAAAAAGAAAATAATTTTTTTTTTTTATTAAAATTGTTCTTAATTGACTAGACTACCATAGTGCTTAATTGTGGTGGGAGATGAGCAAGTGCTTTTGAAGGTCATTCAAGGTGGCTGTGGCAAAAGCATTTTTTATTTGAACCATTGTGAGGGGTTAACTCTGGCTGGCTGCCAGGTACCCAACAAGCTGCGCTCCCACTCCTCCTCCTCAGCACAACAGGGGGAGAAAACGAGGTGAAAAAGCTGTGGGTCAAGACAAGGACAGGGAGATTGCTCACCAGTTACTATCATGGGCAAAACAGACTCAACTTGGGGGAGACTAATTTAATTTATTCCCAAATAATAACAGAGTAGAATAGGGAGAATTAAAAACGAAAGTAAAACCACCTTCCCCTTATCTCTCCCTTCTTCTCAGGCTCAACTTCACTTTTGACTCTTCCCCCTCATCCCCCACAAGCATCGCAGGGGGGTGGTGAATAAGGGTTGTGATCAGTCCGTTACACTTTATCTCTAACACCCCTTTTCTCCTCACACTCTTCTGCTCCAGCACGGGGTCTCTGCCACAGAATACAGTCCTTCATAAACTGCTCCAGTATGGGTCCTTCCCACAGGATGCAGTTCTTCAAGAATTGCTCCAGAGTGTGTCCTTTCCATGGGGTACAGTTCTTCAGGAACTTCTGGCTTGGCTCCCCAGCGGGGCTACAGTTCCTGCCAGAAAACCTGCTCATGCAGGGGCTCTCCTCTGTAGTCTACAGCTCCTGCCAGGAGCCTGCTCTGCCATGGGCTTCACTGGCTGCTGCTTCCTTTAAGACATAACCATCTGCTGTGGCATGGGGTCCTCCACAGGCTGCAACGTGGATATCTGCTCCAGCATGTTCCTCCATGGGCTGCAGGGGGACAACCTTCTTCATCATGGTATTCTCCATGGAATCTCTGCTCCAGCATCTGTAGCACCTCTTCCCCCTCCTTCTTCTCTGACTTTGATGTCTGCAGGGCTGCTTCTCACACAGTTTTCTCACTGCGCTCTCACACCTGCTATGCAGCATTTTTTACCCTTTTTTATATATGTTATGGCAGAGGCACCACCAACATCACTGATGGGCTCAGCTTTGGGCAGCATTGGGATCATCTTGGAGCTGGCTGGAACTGGCTCTGTCTGATTTTGAGGCGGCTCCTGGTGTCTTCTCACAGAATCCACCCTGTGCAATTTTCCCCTGCTACCAAAGCCCTACTACAACACCACAACCAGGAAACATTATTTTCATGCAAAAACCATTTTCAGCATGGGTTTAATTTTTTTGTAAAATTATTAAAAAAAAAAAAAAAGTAGAGTAGGATTCTAGAGCACTATACTTATGCTGGATATGCTCCATTTGGCTCTGTAGGAATTGTGCCATTGAATCCAATTAATGCAAGAACTGGTCCAATATCTATTTTAGTTTAAAGTTTGGGGGGTTTGAAATTAATTCCTGCAAAAGATTATGTGCATATTATTTTTGAAACTGCACTTTTAAGGTTACCAGTTTCTCTTTACTGTAGCTGCTTTACTACATTATATTAGGAATACTACAATATTAGGAATACTTAGGATGATCACATAATGTATATTGATCTATTAGCGGTGCATATCTTACATGCAAATATAAAATGAGCTATATTATTTTAACATTACTCAACTACCATTCACACACTATCTACTTAAACTCAAATATTCTAAGTTGAAACTTCAACAACAGAAAGGTTACCTTTTTATGTTTTCAGTTTTATATTGTTTTACAATTCTCTATCATGTTTAAAATGTTTAATTGTAAAAAGAAGAAATAAAGTATTACATTGGAAGAACATAATCAGCTTGAAAATTTAATGATTTGGAAGTACTGTGCATGCTTCAAAGGATAATAGTCCTTAAATGAGTCTGCCTAATCTTTCTTGCCAAACCGTTAAAGATGGAAATCATTGGTTTACATATTCAAGTGATTATGAAAGAGATCAAAACTCAGGCCTATTCACTAATGGAAAACACTAAGTTAAATTCCTTTTGGCTGACATCCCATCTTGATCTCAATGGAAGGCCCTGAAAACAAAAGCAATTTTAAAGAACAGGAACAACTTAAAGAGTGACAATCCACAGCCTTCTATTTTGAAAAATCAAATTTTCATTGTATTCATTCTTGTTTATATTAAAATTGAACTATAATGCAAAAAACCACTACAATAGAAGCTGAATTATTCTTTTTAAAGCAGCTAGTGAGTCTTTTTATTAGACCCCTTTTTATATAATCTAGTAGAGGATTAGAAAAAGTAAATCTTTTAGAAATAATAATGTAGGCAAATGTGGAGAAGGAAATAAATACAGAATAAAAAACAGGCCTGTGTTCCACAACACAGTTCTTACATTGCGGAGTTCATGACACTGAAAAGAACCAGAGAAGCTACTGACTTTATTTGGGTTGATTATGTGTCTAATACTGGAATGAGCTTATTCTGTATTTTGCTGAATTGAGCCTGGAGTATTTTTGCTATAGGCTCTACCTTATTGTAAAAATATTGTTTGCAATTATAATTTTATTGTAGTAATAATAATGGTACAAAGAGTTGCTATAGATATGTTTAATGTCTCCCCTTCTATTTTTCTTCTTTCTTTCAAAATCCTTAGTCACCACACTACTGGGGAGGAGATACATATATGAGACCTGAGAAATGGCTTGGTTTAACTGCAGATAACATAAGCTCTAAATTCTAAAACACTTGGTTTAAAGAAGCTGGTTTTCATTTTATTTTAGTAGATCTGTGCTGTCAAATGACATTCCTCTGCCCCACATCCCTAAGCTTTGTGGTCTGTGTTCCCACAGAAGTGCCAGAATTTGTGTCTTGGTGAGACCTCAGGCACCAGACACTTCTGAAATGTTACAAGCACCTCACTGTCAGCATTTCTGAACTTGCCAATATGCTTAAAACTTGACCCTGCAAACATCTGAGTGATAGAACGAATAAGTCTTTTACACAAACGTTGCTCAGAAAGGCTAGTTTCACTGTCAATGTAGATTAATTATTGAGTCTGTCAGTGGAAAAGGAAAAAGAAGAGCTATGAATGTCATATAACTTGACTTCCATAAGGCCTTTGGTGTCATCCCCCACAACATTCATACCACTGAATTGGAGAAATACAGGTTTGATGGGTGGACTATTAGGTGGGTAAGGAGTTGGCTGGATTATTGCGTCCAAAGAGTTCCAGTCAATGGCTCAATGTCCAAGTAGAAACTGGTACGGAGTGGTGTTTGAGTGCCTCTCAAGGGTCTGTACTGGGACCAATAGTATTTAATGTCTTCATCAAAAACATAGACATTGGGATTGAATGCACCCTCAGCAAGTTTGCACATGATGCCAATCTTAGATGTGCAGTTGTTTCACTAGTGGGGAGGGATGCCATCCAGAGGGACCTTGGCAGGCTGGAGGAGTGGGCCCATGCAAACCTAATGAAGTTCAACAAGGCCAAGTGCAAGGTCCTGCACCTGGGTTGGGACAATCCCTGGTATCAAGACAGACTGAGGGATGAATTGGAGAGCAGCCTGTGGAGAAGAACTTGGGGATACTAGTGGCTGAAAAACTGGACATCAGCTGACAATGTGCATGCTGGTAACGTGTGCTTGCAGCCCAGAAAGCCAATTATATCCTGGACTGTATAAAAAGAAGCATGTCCAGCAGGTTGAGAGAGGTGATTCTCCCTTTCTATTCTGCTCTAGTGAGTTCCCAACTGGTGTACTGTGCCCAGCTCTGGGGTCCTCAGTACAAGAAAGACACAGGCCTATTAGAGCAGGTCTAGAAATGGGCCATGAAAATTATCAGAGGGTTGGAAAACCTCTCCTATGGAGAGAGACTGTGAGAGTTGGGGTTGTTCAGCCTGGAGAAAAGAAGGCTCTGGCCTTTCAATATACAAAAGGGCCTTGTAAGAAAAAACAGGGAGAAACTTTTTACCAAGGCCTGTAGTGACAAGACAATGCAGAATGGTTTTAGGGTAGGTTTAGATTGGACAAAAGGAAGAAATATTTTATGATGAAGGTGGTGAGACACTGGAACAGGCTGCCCAGAGAAGCCGTGGATGCCTCATTGCTGGAAATGTTCAAGGTGAGGTTAGATGGGGCTTTGAGCAACCCAATCTAGCAAAAGATGTCCCTGCCCATGGCAGGGGGGTTGGACTAGATGATCTTTGAAGGTCCCTTCCAACATAAACCATTTTATGATTCTATGATTAACTACTTGCTGTGCATATAGGCAGAGTTTTCAGCTCTGGTGGCATGTGCAATTAAGATAGAGAGGGAAAGCACAATCAACATATTAATACAGCATTGGGTTAGATTCGTCACCACCCTACCCACCCTATTGGACCTAATTTCAAGAAGGGAAAGAAAAGATAAGGGCAGAATTTTGCAAAAGTACCTTGCTGTACTTCTTTACTCTTCATATCTCAAATGGCTAAAAGCAAGTATTTTCATCTATGAGATGACCTTATTAAAAAAGAGCCAAATTTGAACCAATATTGTAAGTTCAGTTTAAAATGTAAAGCTCAAAGAACATGTTGTTTTATCCTCTGACTGCCTGCGTGTGCTTGCTTAGAAAAGAAATTGTTTCTGATGTGCATTAGGTAGACTGAGGCATTTTTATCTATGTCCTACAGTGAATTCTAATGAGGCATTCTGCACACATAGGGCCTGATTTTTATTTGTGCATCATCCCTGTTAATAACAACATCTAATTAAGACATCCATTAAAAGTCCATAATGTTAATTTAATGGAAAAATTCCAATAGAACTCCATTAGGCTCTCTCTGTTAGTTTAACATTACACAACTTTAACAAATGCCTTAATTAGATGCTGTTACTGAAAAGAATACTATACAACTAAAATTGGCCATTATTTAAAATGGAGAATAGTATTCCTGAGTGCCAGTGCTTCAATTGTCATGAATTATAGATGTCTGAGATATTTATAAGGTTTCTGTGATTGGTTGTCATATAGCTTAGCTGGCAAACAGGATTTATTTCTGAGTGAAAAGAAATACATGAATTCTTAGAAAATAAATTTAGCATGTATGAGGGTATATTTACTTGAAAAATCAGGTTTCAGTTCTGTGGGAAAAAATAAGATTTATTTATTAATAAAATTGCCTACATCTGATGTTATATTTAGACAGCTTTTAAATTACTATATAGCTCTAAGCTACCAAAATATATTAGTGTATTAAAGTATTGTTTAGGCTGGTATTGAGATTAGCCATTTGTAATACCTGAAGATGGTTCAATATGGCCAGATAAGCTGGTAGGAGTGGAATAGTGAAATTTTTTCTTTTTCTATTTTAATTCGAATTTTCTTTTTTCAGTTACTGAAACCAACAAAATGTTGTAATTGTTTACACACCAACATGTTATGAGGAAGCAGGGATATAGGATGACATAAGAAGAAAATATACTTTTTTAAAAAGAAAAATATTGCAACAGAACTGTGGGAAGGGAAGGGAAGGGAAGGGAAGGGAAGGGAAGAAAGGAAAGGAAAGGAGAGGAAAGGAAAGGAAAGGAAAGGAAAGGAGAGGAAAGGAAAGGAAAGGAAAGGAAAGGAGAGGAAAGGAAAGGAAAGGAAAGGAAAGGAGAGGAAAGGAAAGGAAAGGAAAGGAAAGGAAAGGAAAGGAAAGGAAAGGAAAGGAAAGGAAAGGAAAGGAAAGGAAAGGAAAGGAAAGGAAAGGAAAGGAAAGGAAAGGAAAGGAAAGGAAAGGAAAGGAAAGGAAAGGAAAGGAAAGGAAAGGAAAGGAAAGGAAAGGAAAGGAAAGGAAAGGAAAGGAAAGGAAAGGAAAGGAAAGGAAAGGAAAGGAAAGGAAAGGAAAGGAAAGGAAAGGAAAGGAAAGGAAAGGAAAGGAAAGGAAAGGAAAGGAAAGGAAAGGAAAGGAAAGGAAAGGAAAGGAAAGGAAAGGAAAGGAAAGGAAAGGAAAGGAAAGGAAAGGAAAGGAAAGGAAAGGAAAGGAGGAAGCAATAACAGTAGAAGTGAAATTAGAGACTTGTGAAAAGAAAATTTTACAATTTTATGTATATCTACGGGGAAGACACTTAAACAGTTAACAGAAAATATTTTTAGTATACTTGATGCAAAGTAAGGAATAAAGAAAAGCAGACCTGTAATTTTGCTGTTACTGTTTTTTATAAATTTCTGCCCGGACACATAGGGTATTAATTTTATCTTATTGTCATAGTGACAGCTGAATTGACAAAATAGATCACATCTCTGCATGCCACAAAATAAAGCTTTTGGTGAACTACACTAGCCTGTACTACATCTTTTGTTTGCATTGTACTGAACGCATCACTGAAATATTCAATGAATCAGTCACGTCATATATTCACCCAGTGTTTTTACACTACTTCAGCTATTTTTGTTTCTTCCCTCCCCTTCCTTTGTTGTATATTATTGAGGTTTTTTACATTTTTAGAAGCACCTCATCTACAGCAAACTGCGTCAAGAAAGGCTTTGTTGGTAAGCTAAACGAAAGTCAAGATCACAAAAGAAAGTAAGAAAAATCTTTCACAAATATACTCCAGATACAAAGGCAAACCCTGTCATATGCTAGAAAGTGTAACTGATGATATGGATATTTAAGAAAAATGAATACAAAATGACCATTGCAGACCATACTTCTCTAAGCTCTGCAAAACCACTCAAATTCAGGGTTAAAATAGTATGTTGTTCTGTTCCTTCAAGGCATAAAGAAAAAATCAAAACCTGTAATTATTTTATTTAATTATACTACTGTTCTGTAGGTTTAATACTAAGTAGTTAGTTTCATCACTGTCAGGGATTGTTGTTGGTCCACCATCAGACATTGCCAGCTCCTGAAAGATATCTCACTGTCACAGATCATACGCTAAACTTTTGAGAAGTGAATCATTCTTGTCTTCCTTGGAAAAAGAAAAATGGTGTCCTTTCCAAACCTGTCCAGCCTGATTCAGGCAGTAAAAAAAACCCAGCTGTGCTTCTGTTGATGGTTTGGTGCATGGACATGTCGAAGATCCATTCCTATCCCCATCTGCAGACGATCTTGATTTCCTCTCAAAATTTCTGAAATTTTCAGTTTCATGAACTGGAGCAGAAACAGTGTTCTGGTTAACATCTGACCCAATATGCTACCTATGCCTCATCACTCTCAACTTTGCAATGTATCCCTATGCTAGTGCACAGAATCTGAAGAGTATGTACGCTTTAAAGATACTAAAGTTTCAATGGTTTTCAATTGCAGTATCCAGTGATTCCTAGATTTGTTTGTTTGTTTGCTTGTTTGTTTTTCATCTGAGCTCAGTCAGGCTATGGCCTTTACCTCTACATTCCTGAGGATTCCAGATGTAATGCTTTTGACATATGGTAGGGGTACTACATGTATACTCTAAGAGTTCTAAATTTAGGAAAGTTCATGAAGGATATTCAATGTTTTTTGTTTGTTTGTTTGTTTTTTTCTATTCTTCACATCTTTTTTTTTTCCTTAATGAAAAAAAAAAGATTTGGAAAGGGTATTTTGCTATTATAATTGTACCAGTAACTTTCATTAATTACTGAATGGTATATCTCTGTTCTAACTTAAACAATTTTTCTGCTTTCAAACTTTTAATATTATTTTTTTCTTTATAGCTATATTTTGACTATTAAAACAACCTTGGCATTAATTTGTTTTATTATCTTTCCTTTATTTGATTTTAGCTGGTTTATTCTCAGTGATCTTTCCTTCAAATCAAGGTTGGCTGACCCATAAGCATGACACATAGTCTTGAAAGTGCCAAGAGCAGGCAGGATGCAAGCATGCTATATGTTTGCAGTCTCTGCTGGAGAAAGACTGGACTTGCAGCTGGTGCCACTCAGTAAGAATGAGACAAGATTGACTAAGTAAAGACAACAACAAGGTAGAAAAGATAAATAAGATTATAACTGGAAACATCATAGAAGCGAAATTCAAATAAAGGAATTCAGTTTCAAAGCAATATCTAACTGGTGGTGCTGACTGCTCTGCACCAAGGAGGTCACAGACAAAAAAGTGGTTTTGAGTGTTGCTAAAAGAATATATTGGTAAAGACCAGCAGGAAAACTGCATGGTCCCAAAACACACAGAGATGTATCAACTTAATTATATATTTCAAGCTTTTCCAAGAGCAAAGTAAAAAGCAGTCAGAAGTTTCTCCAATACTTGTTTCTATTATCTTTCATAGATTTGTATATCCTTCACAGATGACATTGTTTTGTGAAAAGAACAATAAATAAACCTACCATAAAAATGTTCCAAGCAAAATTTCTTCATTTGTTTATGAGCAGAACCTTTACACCTTGCACTCAAAGCTTACCTTGGGTTTATGAAGTCCCAGAACATGAAAAGTCTTAACCTTCTTTTTTGCAATACCAGCTGCTCTTGTTAGTAACCCTGGCATTTGAATATATTAAATATTTTAAGATTGATCATTCATGAGCTGAAATACTTTGAAACAGGAAATGAAGAACAGTGACGTGGGAAAGATTTTTTGTGATTATTTGAACTGTTACTGGTTTCAACCCAGGTAAGGGACAGGAAGTTCTTTATTTCACATTCTTGTGCCATGTTTTTAATTGGTTCCAACAGGGTCAAATAACAATATCACCATATTTTCTGGGAATAGGACCTCACTGAAATATCTGTGTCCTCCTCACGCTTTGTATGAAGGGTGCAAGGTGATATATTTCCCCCATGGAAGGGATCTTCATATTTTTTGCAAAATTCTATCCACCTCCCAACCCATTTTCCTCACAAATGTAACTCCACCAGTGAAATCCTGGATATCACATGTGTCTGGGGAATAATCTTTTCTAGTCTTTTATCTCCAAGGTCATAGCAGCCTGCTGTCTTTTATTTCTTACTGATAAACTTCGATGTTCTACTGCTGTTAGCCGAATTCTGCCTCCTTGGGCAACTAGTCAATTAAACAA
>NW_009647421.1:648915-659856 GCF_000708025.1 Charadrius vociferus | reverse complement strand
CCCTCGGGTACCAGGACGCACAGCTTCATTGATCAGGGCTTTGTATTGCTAAGGGTTGCTTAAGAAAATGAGAAGGGGAAGTGGTTGTCTGCCCAATTAATTTCCCGTTCCTGACTCTACTCAATAGGCAGTGAATGCAGATAGTACTACAGCGCCTTATTTATGTCTGCCTCCTCTTTCGTGATTGCTTTCAGCTGTGAGACTTGTTAGTACACATTGAAAATTCCTGTTAAGTTTGTCCTGATGTTTAGTGAGAAGTACTGATTTCCTTTTTTAAAATTAAATATCTGCCTGAGAGACTAATATTGTCAGTGACCCTTACTTAGACTTACCAATTAAATAACCAAGAGCCTTTTCAGTACATAAAGCACCTGTGTCCACTGTGCAAAGCAGTCCAAAACTGTGTGAAAAAGACCTCATGGACAAACTTATGGAAGCTTTTGCTTATTGCTGAAACTATGGACATTTTTATTAAAAAGAATACTTGGAGATAGGTGTTACTGATATTTTTTTTCCAGTGCAGAGAACTGTTTGTATAAATGCAATGAAATTCCATTGTTTCACAACTACTTGGCTTGTGTTATATCACTGTCTTTCAGCTGAGATCTGTATGTATGAAGAAGCTGTATGATGATGATGACAACAAAATAATAACATAAAACATAGTTTACATTGAATTAATCTGCCTGAAATTGTATTTTCCGCAGTTAACAAACAGTTTACTGCTATGATAGCTGATAAATCAAATGGTATGCTCTAATTTCAGAGGATTACTGCTTAAATGGATTTTGGAGAGGTAGCACTGTATCTCCCTCGTTGTTTTTATTTACTTATTTATCACCCTTTTCCCCCCAACAGAATTAATATGATTCTCTGTGAAAGCTCCAATTTGATGCAGCATGGCTTAAAGGCATTCTGTTCAGTGTGCACAAAGCACCTGCTCTATTAGCACAAAACCAAAGCATTTCTACCAGTGCTTTGGGGTAAAGAATGAGAAACATAAAGAATGTTTGAATTAGGAAATCGTTAGGATTAACATCATGACTGTACCCTTTGTGTTACATGTGAGCAGTGTAATTCACTGAGTGAGTAATATTAACAGAAATCATGTGAACAACTCTTAATTTCAAGCCATCTTGAAATTAACGTTAGGAAATTGTCTTGCTTGGTGCTATATGACCGCAATCATACAAAGAGGTTGTCTTCAGGAAATAGATAACCTGAAAACTACTCCTTAATTTTCTTAATTTATCAGCTCATTTTTCCATCAACTATTTTTATTTGATGAGATAATTTCAACTGGTTCAATAATAACTGGTAATCTCGAATTAACCATGTATCCCATGTTTTTTTTCTTTCTTTTGAATAAATAAAAGGGATTTTTCCACAGTTTTATATAATAGTTTACACTATGTAACTCGGGGCATTCTTTTAAAATTCAAACACATTGCCAAACTTTAAACAGAAAAATACCTACTTGGGTTCATGATATGAATACTTTGTTTCTATTCACTAGTACGTATTTTCAGTAATTAAGACCTGTCTGAATCCACTGGTGTTTTGGAGCAGACACAACAGCCTAAATAAATTTAATGTCTTTCTGAAATAACCGGCTGGAGAATTCACTGATATGATGGAAATTTTTTCTTGCAATACGCCGATGAATTTGTCCCTTTGAGCTCTGAGGGACAAAAGTAAAGGGAAATTTTGTATTCTTCTGCAGAGTGCTAGAAGTTTTACTCTGCTTATCAAAGGAAACAGAGAAGTGACTTTAAACTACTTTAGTTTCCTTCAAGTTAGAACAGGTAAAGATTACATTAAAGGAGAAAAGTAAAATAATTAAAGGGATTTGAAAAAGATATCTACAGGCATTCATATCCTCATGCTGGACATAGGAATTTTAAGTTTTTATTACTGTCACCTTAACTTATGTTCTCTTCTAAAGGTAATACTTTTTTTAATGATAAGGAAAGGATGGATCTACATATGCACTTTTGACATAGATCTGGGTCTATGTTGTTTTGGTCTTGGGCTATTTTGTTTGGTGTTTTTTAGCCAGTGCTGTGGTTTCACTAAAGCAGATATCCTGAAAATAATGCTTTACAAGGAAAATCCTAAGGTTCAGTTCTTTCTCTTGCCTATTTGGCTTTTTTCTTCACATGTAGGACTTGAAACTGTGAAAAATACAGATTTTTATTGTTCCCTGTCTCATTTTTTTTAGGACAAATACGTTTATTTTTCACTATGTTCATATAAAAGTCTACTTACTTTCTCATTGGTTTCAGTTTGTCTCCTACTATTTTTAGCTTGCCTGGATCTAACCTGTCCTGAAAGCACAGCACTATATTCATCTTGCTCAAATGTAAAGCCAGGTAAGTGGACTGTGATGAAACAAAATGTTCCCTGTAGTAATGGACACACCTCACCCAAAGGCAAAATGGTAAAAGCATTAATTTCTGAGCAAGTGGTAATTGTTATTCTTACAAAGGTAACAGCCCTCAGACGAATAAAGAATAAAAAGCGAAAGTCTCAACTGATGGTCTGATTTCTCTGTTGTATCAATTGTCCTTCTGCAGCTTTGATGAGTCGATCATTTTAAACTATGACCTGTCTGTACAGTCAGAACTCCAGCCCAATAATAACTTAATGTTGGTGAGCAGGAAATTCTAAAGCAGGTGTCCTGGAGACTGTGACATGATATTACTCTCACAGTACAGCTCTATAGTTCCGTGTTGATGCGTAGATTTCTGTTAGCACAGCTTTTAGACTGATTCACTTCAGATAGCTCAAAGGATTGGGTTCCAATAAAAGATTAATAAAGCTTCTTCACTTTTCTTTTTCCTTTTACTTTCAGAATCAGGATCTGCATCATTCACATGTATAGATTCTCTATTACTGCCTAACAAAGTAGATATTGCAAAGATAAAGTTGTATGACAATTTTGAGTATATTAAGAAGTAGCCAAAAAGCCACTATTAACATGTAGCTAATTACATGATGTGTTTTCTTTGAGTTCGTTTTTGTTCTTATGAAAAACTCTCTCTTAATTTAAAACAACAATAACAACAACAAAACCTAGGAAAAAAACAGGTATTTCTGAAGTTTTACAACTATTAGCTTGAAAAGAAAAAAGCATGAAGGTAACATTGTGATGACAAATTACACTTTTATTTTAACTAATATTTTGAAAAAAGTAACTGCATAGTGCTGTATAAGGGACAGAGGCTAAACTGAATCCTGAATCAAACTTTAGATGTAATACAAAGAAATGAAAGAATCTGGTAAAGCAAGTAATGGAATTACAAACAGAAAACTACTACAATGTTTTGGTTTTGCTTCTAAGATCCTTTCTGAGCCCTCATATCTAACTTGTTGCAACTCCACCTATGAATTTCAATCCTGTTGAGCTACACAATGGACTCTCTGTACCAATAGCTATCTGCTGAGGTTAGTCAAAGCCGGAAAGGTTATTTTGCACATATACAGAGCTCTGCACTGACTTAAACTCCGGCTTTCAACTTCGTCCTATTTAATGCAGAAAGGTTCTAAATAAGTAGCCTAAAAATCCCTGGTCTTCCACCCTGACTTTGAGCCTTGACTGTGTTTCTCTGTCTCTCTCAGAATAAACTCCAATACCTCTACAACATCCCTGGTGATCACATGCGTACTTATGTGCAGAAGCACACACATATAGGCTGGTTTCTGCTTGAAAAGAAATTTCCCTTGTGTTGAAACAGCGACTCTCAGTTTGTGGTGCTGAGCTTAAAGTAGAGATTCACTCCATATGTTGTTAAATCCCCATGCATGCTGCTGAGTTTGTCTGTCTTCGGAGGCAGTACTATAACCATCGGAAGTGGCTTGCATGCATATACTGGTATTTGTAGTAATTTTCCAAACTGGGAGCAGCTTTGTTATTGTGTATATGACATACACAGCGGATAATTTTTTCACAGCTTGCTCAGTTCACTAAAAATAAAACAATCACACTTGTCGTTGAGCAATGCAATATTTCAGCTTGTATAGCTTGTGTGCGTCTAAAACAAAACCCAGCAGAATCCTTCATTTAAAGCTCATTCAGAAAATGATCCCAAAATTTTTACTGAAACAATGAAAAAATCTAAGCAGTTTTGCTGCCTGTATTTAGTACTAGCTGAGGTTAAAAGTATTAGTGCTTAATTACTGTGTGTAATTAAGACACATATATATACAGGGATGGTTTGCAAATGTAAAGTTTCTGGCAAAAATGGAAGAAAACTGATTGAGAAACCATGGAAGAATCTGATTTCATGCTATTTTCTGTGTAATTTTGCAGTTTGTATTTGTTATGTTATATGTATATTGATTTAGGAAACAGTAAATTAAGTTTCCATGTGCCAGCTAAATACTTTGAACCCAAAAAGGCTCCTGAAGTAAAGCAGAAATCTGAGTTCCTACCTAGTGCTGCAACAAGTCTGTGAAGGTAAGCACTACCCATTCGATGTGTATACACCTCCTTGCCTGTAGGCTATTTTGAGGAGTGTTTTTCACTTCTGACCTACAGTAGGTCTGTTGTTGGAGCAGTGTATGCAACTTCTTTTTACTGTTTTAATGTTTTATCCACATGGATATGTCTGTGCTTCACAAAATGTAAAGTTAAATCCACAGACAGGGGTGGACAATCTTATATTTGAAATAGCTATATTTGTGATTAAGACTTAAACAATCTGATATCTCTTATCCAATCTACTTCCTATCTCCCTATTTGATCATAATATTTAGATATTATCAAAAAGTTCTTCTATTTGTGAAATCAAGACAATTGTCTTAACTTTTACAGGAAAAGTTTACCCAAAATAAAAACTTACAAAACTAGCTCAGCCCACTTCTGAATACTTTGTTCTTCAGCCTTCAGCATGTTCATTTTTAAATGGTTTCTAAATTAGATCGGTGAACTACATAATGAAAAGCATTTTGGACCAGTAAGGAATCTATAGTAGAATTCCATCAGTATTTGTCTTTTGTAAATCTTATACCTATGAAAGTAATGTACACTTACCATAACATAAATGGGAATCAAGCTCTATACAGATTGGTGGACATGATATCACAATAAATGACTAATTTTTCAATATAAAAAGCAAAGAAAAAAAAAAAACCAGCTTACATGTGCTGCCTAAAAAAATCACAACAGCATTATTAATATAGATAACTCTTGAAACAAATAGTGTTTGAAACAGCAGTGAAATAGAGGAGCATTTGTCAAATGTAGGAAAGATCATATTAAGACATACACAATCATTGTTCTTCTATTGATAGGACCATAGGAGCTTTAAACTTATATACAGAGATATAAAAACAAGCACCTTAATAGCAGCCTTTAACCGTATGTAGGATTGCCACTGAAAAGATTACTCAATATAAAATGAGTAATTCTACTCACAACAGGACTGCATAAAAACTCCAACAAATCTTCCATCTCAGTGGGTCAGTTTGACATCTGCAATATATAAGTTTTGGATGGCAGCCTGTATGAATGACATTTTGGTGTCAAGCCATAGCCATGGTCTTAGAATTTGAATAAATTCCTAGTCTTTCTAACAATAACAGAGTTGTTGGCCTTTGGCAGTAGATTCTTAACCAGCAGTTACTCTTTCTAGTTGTCAAGGGTATACATATCAAATACTCTGTTCATAACTTCTACAGTGATTAATAAGTTGATTATGCTATGTGACAACATTGTCAGAAGTCTCCCCATCCATTGGTTTGACCATCCGCTAAGACATAGATTTTAAGATATAAAGTGTAATTATTATACTTAAGGCTAGTATTTGTTTCTTTCTGCTTCTAAAAAAAAAATTGCAGGGCACACAAATACAATTGTTTGAAAAGCTTTTATCAAGCATATTATTCTACTTATAGAAATAATCATATTTATTTGACAAATTATATGCTTATAATAATTTCTGATTCAAAAACCACATTAATGTTAACATGAGAATGGCATGAAAAAGGCATGCAGCTAGACATTATTTTTAGAAATAAAGTTTCTTTTTGATCTAGAGGTCAGTAAGCAAACTTAACTTTTACAAGTATCTGAGGAACGCTACCTTCAATATTTGTAATTTTAAACTGAAAGGAAGTATTTTTCAGGGCAGCTGCTTAAAAATACAATACATTTTTAGGAATTAAGTAGAATGGGAATAAAATAAACATTATTTTTTTTTACATCCTAATTTTTAGAATATAATGCCTATCTGAATTTAATTTTCTCTCCAAATTTAAGGAAGCTACTTTTTTTTTTTTTTTTTGAGCATTTTGATCTGTTCATTCTCAGGGCATCTCTGTATATTTTATGCTTATCTGCTCTACTCATGCTTCTCTACAGAGAGAGCTCTATTAATTCATCAAATTAAAAAAGAAAATAATAGTCAGTCTGCCATTATGACGGAACCGATTTTCGTAAGACTGAGAAATAAATGAAAGGCATCAGTGAAGTAATTAAAACTTCATTCTTTCTAATTAGTTTTGGATTTGATCAACCTGTCAGATGTGGAAGTAGGCTACTAAAGAAGGGTTAAAATATCCTGGAAGGATTTAGTAATTATAGATATTGATTACTTTTAGACACTGTTGAACTGACAGGATAAGAAAAGCACACTTGCCTCGCTGTTTGGTCCTTTTATTTCTCACAAGATTGATGAGTTAATAAACAGGGAGCAAGCATTCACATAAATTCAGCATCTGTAATATTTGTCACCTTCTGAATTACTTGGATGAGAGGAACATCCTTTATATGAATTCACCAGAGAGGAGCCAGCAGACCTGATCTGCAACCTGTACTCTTTCCTGTGATTAATACAGTGTTGATGTTTAAAGAGGCAGCACCATTAGGTGAAAACTCAGTGAAAAGGAACTGTTTTCCTTCAGTGAGGCCTCCTGCCATGCTCTGATGTTTTTGCTTGTTTGTAAAAATGCATCTTCTTCATACATAAGGGCCTGCCATTTCCTACATACACTCATTCTAATGTTAAATAAACCCACCCAAAACACTTTCTAACATAACTTACTGTTTTTCTTTTATCTTTTACTTCACTAATTTGAGTATAAAATTAACAAATAAAATGAAAACATCCATTTATTTAGTTATGAAATTAATAAAATAAAAACTGAAAATGAGGGCATGCAATTGGAAATATTAAATACAATGCATTGGTTTAGTATCAAAGTAATTGAGAAGCTGATATTATGCCATAGCTGACAAAGTGTCCCTACATATCAATTTTTTACACCAACAAGAACTTACAAACTATGCCCGAAAGTGGAGAAAAAGGTAAGTATGCAAAATAATTTACGATGGATTTCAGTTATAAGAAGGTTGTCATGAAGTTAGCATAGAAAGAAACTATAAAAGACAGAAATTCTCATTTAAGGAAGCCAACACTTTTTATGCTTTTCAGGGGAAACCAATGCTATTAAAATATGGAATATGAGTGAAGTTACATAAGCACTCTTAACTTTTCTGTGCAACTACACTACGTAGTAAACATGCATTGCTAAGAACAATTTGTGGCCCCAAGATAGATTACACTGCAGCGCTCCTGGATTCTTTCAATTTTCTTCTTTCTGTGTCACTGCTGAATTGTGAACCCCTGATCCTCTACCAAATTTAATTGTGTGAACCCCTGAACAAATATACTCTGTGTGCCTTCCTTCCTTCCTACATTCCCTCTAGCCCATGCAGGCTCATCATATTTTTCCTTCTCTTCCTTTCAGGAAGCAGATAAGTTGCAACATAAAAATTTCCAAAATGAATGACTATTTTTTGCACTCTTTTTAATTGTTTTTGTTTGTTGGTAGAGTTTAATGCCTCACATTTTCTCTACCAGAGGCAGTGTGTAAAAAAATGCCTTTTCTTGGAATTGCTATTGTTCACAACATAAGGTCAGATTTGCCCTTTGTTAAAATGCCATTTTTAAAATGGCCATTGCCTTTTAAATGTCACCATGACAGTGAAGTGAAGCTGCACTCAAAGAAAAATGTTGGCCCCTCATTTTGTCAGGAAGCTGAGAGCACATAGAGAGAAGGCAGCTGGAGACCTCAGTCCAATTGAGAAGAATGGAAAAAATACGACTTTCTCAAGTTGCCATTTTTCATAATGATAGTCCATAACCTTAATCCCATTGACCTTTACAGGATATACAGATGTTTTGAAAGATGGTGGTTCTTTGCTGAATTGTACATGACTGTCATTGATGGACACATTTTCAGATGAGAAAACTAGTGCAAAATATGATTAATATTTTAAATGTGATTAGAGCTGATTAAAATATTTAAGTATTTCTTTCTTGCATGCTAAAAAATGTTCAATACATTTCCAATATGAAAATATTTTATACAAAGTCTTAAATACTCAATACATTCCATTAAAATATTTTCAAAATGGGAACGGAAATCATAATTAAATAGGGAGAAAGGAAAAAAAAGAAAAAAAATCAACCAAAGAAATAAGCTATAAGGGACATACAGGAGTACAATAGAAAGTGTTACTGTAAGAAATGGCATTTTTCTGGAAATTCCAGACAATCGTTAAGATTCTTACAGAACAAAAAATTTTTCTGCCCATCATTATCTGAGAATACATGTGAGTCTTCCTTGAAATCGAGAATAACATGGAAGTGTTTATACTGTTCTATTCCACAAATATTAGTGGTTAGATATATGTTAATGTATACATCAAGCACAAGAAACTAAATTTCAGGGCTACCTCATTTTAAATTTAAATTTAACTGCACAAAATATTAGTCAATTAATATGACTTTCTGAAGTTTAACTTTGTATTTAGAGTGATGTCTTATAGCTTTTGGGACACACAAAGTGCTATTTTATACATGATATATATAAAAAAGGCACTGATAATATTTCTTGTTACAATTTGTCTCCTGTTTTTAATAATGATCTGAAAATCCTAGATTTTTATGATTAAATAATCTATCAGGTCATGGAAGATTTTCTTATGTCACAGAATACTAATATGCTATTCTCAGAAATAAGGTTATATTAGCCACAGGTTAAAAAACTTACTCATACTTTCCTCTGTTTGAAGTATCAGAATACCAAGTTTTCCAACTACTAAATTACTCAACAAACAGTACCTTTTCTACATATTAGATCTTGAGTCAGATGTTCAGTCCAACCCTGAAAATCCTAGACAGAGCAAATCTGTGCAATGGCACTTAAATACTGCCCTCTGACATAGGATTAACTCTTCATTCCCATGAAGAACTACATAGAAATTTTTCACTGAGGTGGCGGACAGGCCTTGAACTGACATTCATCCCTGGTCACCTGTAGGTTATTTCTGTTCTTTTTTGATTAACATGCCTGATCCTTAATCTGAAGGCTGGCACAAAATTTTGTGTTATCCTTTGTGTCATGACATAAAAACTTGTCATAAGAATGAAAGAACATAGAGCACTCTTTACAGAAAAAGAAACCATACACAAGGAAACATCAATCCTGATTAATCCTCAGTTCCACCAACAGCATTCAAGGACTAAAGGGAGGATAGAAATCCTCATGTTTTGACATTGTTTAAGTAAGACACCAGCAAAACAAGAGCCTAAACCAGTAGGTTTATACCATACTGCTATAGTAATCCCTGTACCGCTTGTTTCAGGAGGGACTAAATCTATTCTGAGCTTCTACGAACACTTTTGTGATGCAATACAGTTAAGGTCTGTGTGACTTCAAGTGTACTTATTAGGCAACATAACCCCGTTATATTCTAGTGAAGAAAAAAGGATAGATTTGTATATCAGGAAAATATAAAAAAAAAAAAAAATGGAAAAGGAGGGAACAAAAATCAGTTTATGCTTCATGATTTCAGCCCCACAGAGATACATCACTAGATTTTCTTTGCTCTAACTAGTCTTATGAAATGTGGAAATGTCTGGTGTTATGTTGACTCAGTGGATTTTCTGGACACAGGGTTGTGAAAGGGGGATACAGCTGTCAACAGGAATCTGACAAACCCATCATTCATCAGTGTGTGTTGTCAGCAAATTTCCAGGTGGGAAGTCAAATCTTTCAAAATGTTTGTTTACAACTGGGTATGAAAAATTCTCAGCCATTTAATTTCGGCCCTTTTCACTCTACTGAGTATGGCATATATGATGTATGTCTAGGTGTTTCTTTACCCTTTGTAGTACCTACTTGGATACTTTTTCAAAAAGGATTCATCCAACCCTGTTTCAAGCAACAATGTTCCAGCTCTAGTAACAGGTATTTAGCACAACCTGTTTACCTTCTCCTGGTGAGGATGAAGAGATGACTTACCTACCTAGGGAGAGGACTAGATGGAGCTTCTAAAGAAGCTCCATCCAGCAGACAAAAGCATCCTATTTTCTGAAGGCAGGAAGTTACACCAGAAAGGAAACATCAATTTTTAACATTAAGAGCAAGCAATCAATGTAATAACTTACCTGGAGATCTGGGACATTTTAGACAACTCTAAATCTAGGTTGTCTATCATTATAAATTTCTTCCATCACATGGTAAAGACTGATGTAGAGCTACTTGTTAAATTGTATGATCACTATTGTAGAGCTGATAAGACTAATTGAGAAAGATTTGTGGATTTGTGATTGTATTGTAAACCAATAAAGAACAGCAAAGACTGCTAGGTTGAGGAGAAAGTATTCTGTATCATTTTTAATTATGCTCAAAGTTAATACAGTACCACCCTGTCTTTTTCTATCAATTCCATGTCCAGAGATTTGTTTTTATGGATCTAGATAAAAAATATTGCTGAAGTTAAATTATCTGCTGTATACCTCTTTAAAGTGTGGTTTAGCTTAAAAATCATAGAATCATAGAATGGTTTAGGTTGGAAAGGGCCTTGAAAATCATTGAGTTCCAAACCCCCTGCCATAGACAGGGACACCTCCCACTAGACCAGGTTGC
>NW_009647421.1:640532-648220 GCF_000708025.1 Charadrius vociferus | reverse complement strand
AGATGCTGAACAGTACAGGTCCCAGTACCGACCCCTGAAGAACACCACTCATCACTGCTCTCCACTTAGACATCGAGCCATTGACCGCAACTCTTTCAGTGCAACTGTCCAGCCACTTCTTTATCCACCAAGTGGTCCATTTGTCAAATCCATGTCTCTTCATTTTAGAGACCCCGATATTGTGTTGGACGGTGTCAAACACTTTGTACAAGGCCAGGTAGATGACATCAGCTGCTCTTCCCTTGTCCACAGCCCCTGTAACCCCTTCATAGAAGGCCACCAAATTTGTCAGGCATGACTTGCCCTTGGTGAAGCCATGCTGGCTGTCACCAATCACCTCCTTGTTTTCTATGGGCCTTAGCAGAATTTCCAGGAGGATCTGCTCCATGATCTTGCCAGGCACAGAGGTGAGGCTGACTGGCCTGTAGTTCTCTGGGTCTTCCTTATTTCCCATTTTGAAAATAGGGGTTATGTTTCCCCTTTTCCAGTTGGCAGGAACCTCAGCAGACCACCATGACTTCTCAAATATGATGGCAAGTGGCTTAGTGACTTCATCTGCCTGTTTACTCAGGAACTGCAGAGGTATCTCAGCTTCTTAGTCTTCTTAGCTACAATTGCAGCCAATATACAATAACTCTTATACTTCTTTCAGCTGTTTTTTCAGTAACATGCTCATTTTTCTCAGTTTCTGTGAAAAGAACTCTTAAATGAGGCAAAAGAGTATACAAAGCACAAAAAGAATTAGACCAACTTTTATGCACCTGTGGTGGAGATCTGTCTGTCAACTGGGTAATATAATCAGTTTTTTAAAGCTGTCACTGATAAAGTTAAAGAGAAATAGAGTTTATTTAAGATCCAATTAAAGGTTCTTTCCAACCTAAACCATTCTATGATTCTTGAACCAGAGGTCCCTCCACCTGCTGGCCACACTCTTCTTGATGCACCCCAGGATGCCATTTGCCTTCTTGGCTGCCAGGGCACATTGCTGGCTCATGGTCATCCTGTTGTCCACCAGGATTCCCAGGTCCTTTCCCACAGAGCCGCTCTCCAGCAGGTCAGTCCCTCACCTATACTGATGCATGGGTTTATTCCTCCCCAGATGCAGTACCCTACACTTGCCTTTGCTGAATTTCATCAGGTTTCTTCTGCCCAACTCTCCAGCCTGTCCGGGTCATGCTGAATGGCAACACAGCCTTCCTCCCAGTCAGTCCCATGTCAGCCACTCCTCCCAGTTTTGTGTCATCAGCAAACTTGTTCTATCCCTTGATCCAGGTCTTTGATGAATACATTGAACAGGACTGGACCCAGTACTGACCCCCGAGGAACACCACTTGTTACAGACCTCCAACTAGACTCTGTGCCACTGTTCACAACCCTCTGAGCTCTGTCTGTCAGCCAGTTTTCAATCCACACCAATGTCCATTCATCTAACCCACTCTTCCTAAGCTTGCCCATGAGGATGATGTGGGAGACGGTGTCGAAAGCCTTGCTAAAGTCAAGGTAGACAACATCCACTGCCCTCCCCTCATCTATCCATCCAGTCATGCCATTGTAGAAAGGTATCAGATTAGTCAGACATGACTTCATCTTGCTGAATCTATGTTGATTACTTCTGATAACCTTCTTTTCCTCCAGATGCTTGGAAATGATGCCCAGAACAAGCTGTTCCATCATCTTTCCAGGGATGGAGGTGATGCTGACTGGGCTGTAGTTTCCCGGGTCTTCCTTCTTGCCCTTTTTGAAGACTGGAGTGACATTGGCATTCCTCCAGTGCTCAGGCACCTCACCTGTTCTCCAGGACCTTTCAAAGATGATGGAGAGTGGCCCAGCAATGGCTTCTGGCAGCTCCCTTAGCACTCGCAGATGCGTCCCATCAGGCCCCATGGACTTGTGGATATCTAGGTTACCTAATTGTTCTCTAACTTGATCCTCATCAACCAAGGGGAAATCTCCGCTCCTCCAGACTTTCTCTGTTACCTGCAAAGTCTAGGACTCCTGAGGGCTGGCCCAAGCAGTAAAGACTGAAGCAAAGAAGGCATTCAGTAACTCCACCTTCTCTGCATTGTCTGTCACCATGGCACCAGTCTCATTCAATAGCAGACACATATTTTCGCTAGTTTTCCTTTTACCTCTGATATACTTGAACAAGCCCTTTCTGTTGACCTTGATATCCCTTGCCAGATTTAATTCCAAGGTGGCCTTGGCTTTCCTTGTTACATCCTTGCATACTCTGATGGCATTCTTGTACTCTTCCCAAGTGGTCAGTCCCTTCTTCTACGTACTGTAAAACTCCTTCTTCCACTTGAGCTTTTTCAGAAGCTTGCTGCTCAGCCATGAATGTTTCCTGCTTCCCTTGCCTGATTTCTTGCTCTTACTGATACTGATCCTGAGCTTGGAGGAAGTGATACTTATTTGGACTTCTTGATGTCTTTGGAACATCTTATATACAAAATCTTCCATAGTTTCAGAATAGTTCTCTAATCTAGCTTTCCTGCATTTTACATCAAACACATTCAGTTTAAAACCATGGGTATAATTCATTTTCTTGCTGACAGATAATGAAAATGATGGTGATGTAATTACTGGGACACTTGCTCAAGAACCAATACAATTTTTCAGCATATTTACTTGCTTGAAAGGGTGCATAATTTTCCCCTTAGATTATTAGTTCTTAAGAACATTATTGATTCAATAATAGTTTGTTTTTATTAAGCTACAAAAAAACATAAATACATTTGGAAACTATCTTTTAGAAAGGATTCAAAACATGTATGTCATTTTATGAATCCACAGAAAATTCTGATTCAATCTGGGTAGCAGAAAGCTAGTAATAAAGGGTGAAGAAATCAGGAATATCAGTCTTCCCAAATGCTGACTTGGTCAGGGTTCCTGTCATAATCAAGTATCTTAAATTAAGAATGTTGCTATTTCTTCAAGCTTGTTTTAAAATTCTATTAGAAGCTGCTGATATTATTACTGTTATCGTTATCGTTATTGTTATCTGGACAAGTAGTCCATCCTATACTACTTAATTAAATGGTTCTGGGACTATTCTTTGGTCACCTGGCATGGCTGATCAGCATAGAAAAACACATGTCCCTACTACTACATTTCTTTAGCCTCTGAAACAAGGGTAGCTGCACACAAGCTGCCTGCTGGGAATGGTGTCTGGCCATTCACAAATAATGTCTTTAAATTTTTCGGGAAAGTGTAGTTTGTCTGGTACCAAACCCTGCAAAGAATTTTTGTAGTGATTGAATACGATCAACAGTGCAGTTCCAGCACCCATGGACATCCTCTGCCACAGCTTCATTTCCAGGTGCCAGTGTAGCCTTGGGGAATTTAAAAGCTGAAATTGAAGGACCCTTAGGAATTCAGACACCAGTTTGGCAAATAGAGTAGGATGTAAAAATCTTCCCTTAGCAATGAGAGAAGCACAGTCTTGCTGCCTCACGTTCCTATGAAGCACCAGCACATGAGGTAGCCTATGATCTCCCCACAGTGCTGTGAAGGTCACTGACTAGTGGTGACCAGACTGATCAGTGAACTTTTTGGTCAGTGTAACCTCAGTTTCTGAGATCAGAGCTGGAGACAAGGAACTGGTAGTGATTGATTAATGGAGTCACTTTCTTAGGGGAAGTATCATGTTTCTTCAAAATTCCTCTTCAGGAATACAGTGATACAGCTAGAAATATAAGCAGAGTGAATGGAGAAGGTCAGAAGACTGTTTTCTCAGGGATGATTTTCTGTCAGTGTCTGGCTGTATCACACCTCGATATCCAGTTTTTGCCAGGGGTGGGATGTCATGGTTCCAGTTGGCCTAGAGTTAACTTTATTACTGGCAGCTGGTATAGTGATATGTTTTGGATTTGGGGTGAGAGTGATGTTGATAGGGCACTGATGTTTTTGATTGTTGCTAAGCATTCAAGGCCTTTTCTGCTTCTCATACCACCCACCAGAGAGTAGGCTGGGAGCACACAAGAAATTGGGAGGAGACATAGCCAGGAGAGCTGACCCCAAGTGACCAAATATTCCATATCATATGATGTCAAGCTCAGTATATAAAGCTGGAGAAAAAAAAGGAAGGGGTGACATTCAAAGTTACGGCATTTTGTCTTCCGAAGTAACCATTACATGTGATGGAGCCGTGCTTTTCTGGAGATGGCTGAACACCTGCCTGCTGATGGGAAGTAGTGAACGAATTAGTTGTTTTGCTTTGCTTGTGTGCACGTGACTTTTGCATTACTTACTAAACTGTCTTTGTCTCAACCTACGAGTTTTCTCACTTTTACTCTTCTGATTCTCTCCCCCATCCCACTGCTGCATGGTCCTATTTGCCAGCTGGGTTGAACCACAATATAGGAGAACACAATTCACTGTAAGATTAAAGTGTTGCCTACCAGAAAATCCTTGGCAACGTGGATTCAGTGGATGACTCAGAGTTGTCTTTGACAGCATGTGTTCATATTGACATCTTGTAGTCCTTCTTCTTGCGTTTAGTTTTTTCTTTTTTTTTTTTTTTTATTAAAAGAATGTAGAGAAACCTGTTAGAGTCTGATCTTGTACAGCATTACTGCAGAAACAAAACGTAAATACTCTAACTGCTGCAGAAATGTGTTTAATTTTAAAGAGATCACATCTGCTTCTCCTGCAAAGCAAATGGTAAATGAACGAGTTCAAAGGTTCATAGAACTAGGTCTTTTCTTTTACCACCTAAGAAGACAGTATATTAACAACACATAACTGTTGAGTTAAATCAAAAGAAGTGTTAATCCTTGAAGTAATTCTTCTATACATTAGACGAACATTTGAAAAGTAAGATATTAAAATGAGAAGCATTAAATATTAACAGATTTTCAGATTAGAAGGCACTCACTCAAGGGTTTTGAATTTTCTGCCAGACAATGAGGATGGGAGCTAATTAAGCAGAAAATTAGTTTAAAATTAGTGAAGTAGAAAGCTATAATTATCAAAAACCCCCACCAAAATTGTCATGGATCATGATGTTAAAGAGGGCAGTGGGTTATAAGCCCTTGTTCTCTCTTAAATAAGGTACTAAAATGCTCTTGTAGGCCAAATGCACTGAGTATAGGTCTGCTAATTTTCATACAAGTTAGCTGGATGTTCACAGCAGACATTAGCCTTGTCCCCTCCTTGGGATTTCCTGGGATGAGATCAATCCATCAAAATAAGCAGTACTTAGGGCCTTCTGTCTTATTACTTATTGTAACCTGTTGGAATATAGTAGAATGCTCTAATTTCTAAAGAACAAACTGGTACTTCTTTTGTGTACTGATTACACATGCACTGTTTATAAATACTCTGTTATTCCTGTTTCTGGGTGGATCTAATCCAAATCACAGCTCCTGACACAATCTGAGAAATTTTATTCTGCCACCTGCAGAAATGGAAATGCAAAAACACACACAAAATTTTTTTCAGATGAAATGTTTTCATGTCTTCTATAAGGTTTTGATTAGTAAGGTAATATACAAAAAATTACCTACAGTTTATCCTATGACTTGATACAGGATAGTATCTTACTGCATTTTTGCATATATGTAGATGAGAGGACTAAGAAAATGCAATGATATTATGATACCTAAATTGAAATTGAACTTCTGAAGTAAATGTTCACAGATTTGGAGCATTGCATTTTCTTATTTTTATCTGAGGAAAACGTTTTTTAAGTATTTTTAAGATTTTGAACTAATGGAATCATCTCAGAATCACAGAATCACAGAATGGTTAGGGTTGGAAGGGACCTCTGGAGATCATCTAGTCCAACCCCCCTGCCAGAGCAGGGTCACCTACAACAGGTTGCACAGGACAGCGTCCAGGCGGGTTTTGAACGTCTCCAGAGTGGGAGACTCCACCACCTCTCTGGGCAGCCTGTTCCAGTGCTCCACTACCCTCAAAGTAAAGAAGTTCCTTCTCATGTTAAGATGGAACTTCCTATGTTCAAGTTTATGCCCATTACCCCTCGTCCTATCACTGGGCGCCACTGAAAAAAGACTGCTCCCATCCCCCTGGCATCCTCCCATTAAGTATTTGTATGTATTAATAAGATCCCCCCTCAATCTTCTTTTCTCTAGACTAAAGAGACCCAAGTCCCTCAGCCTTTCCTCATAAGAAAGGTGCTCCAGTCCCCTAATCATCTTTGTTGCCCTTTGCTGGACCCTCTCGAGCAGTTCCCTGTCTTTCTTGAACTGGGGAGCCCAGAACTGGACACAGTACTCCAGATGCGGTCTCACCAGGGCAGAGTAGAGGGGGAGGATGACCTCCCTCGACCTGCTGGCCACACTCTTCTTGATGCACCCCAGGATGCCATTCGCCTTCTTGGCCGCCAGGGCACATTGCTGGCTCATGGTCATCCTGTTGTCCACCAGGACTCCCAGGTCCCTCTCCACAGAGCTGCTCTCCAGGAGGTCAGCCCCCAACCTGTACTGGTGCATGGGGTTATTCCTCCCCAGGTGCAGTACCCTACACTTACCCTTGTTGAACTTCATAAGGTTTCTTTCTGCCCAACTCTCCAGCCTGGCGAGGTCACGCTGTAAGGCAGCACAGCCTTCTGGCGTGTCAGCCACCCCTCCCAGTTTTGTGTCATCAGCAAACTTGCTGATGGTACACTCTATCCCTTCATCCAGATCATTGATGAATATGTTGAACAAATATCTCAAATATGTGTTTTTCATCACCAACACAGGAATCACCTGATTTTGCTTGTAGTATTTTCTATACCTTGAAATACAAAAGTATTCTGTTAAGATCCAGAAAAAGAAGCCATACTCACTTAAGTTTGTATTAGACATTGTACACATGGTCAACTGCAGAATCTGACTTCATGTATTTTTACTTCACGTAATCTAAAACATAAATTTTTGTGTGTCTTTGCTGTCCATTTTTTTTTTCTTTTTTTTTTTTTTCTCTTTTTTTTTCGGTCACACATCATCTAGAACAGCCCTATCAGGTATTATGGGATATATAAAATTAACACAGAATTCTAGTTTCTTTGCAGGCGTTTCTATTTTATTTATCACCAGAGCATCCAAGGGCTTCAATGGCATTAGTTACTTTGTTTCCCTGCTTCTTCTGAGATGCAAATGAGTTATAATCATACTGAAGGTATATTTATTGGAACACAGGCCTACTGCCTAATAGTAAGAACAGCTAAATAGGTGCCAGTATCGAATTTCACAGTTGTTCATCTTCAAACATGACCTGATGTCAGTGTCCTGATTAAGCATTGGCCTTGCTGTATAGACACAGATGTGTGTGATGCCTCTTTAGTAGGACAATTTTACATATTTGAACATTGTCAATCCTATATGTATTTCCATGAACTGTAGAGTGATCTCAGGCCAGAGTAGTCTCAAAGTTCTGAATTTTAGCCTGTATGAAAAATATCTCAAATTAGTCCTTTTTCCAAACAAGTATCCTAAATCACAAAGATTCCTAACTTTTGATTTATGGTTGAAGGCCAACATGGAACGCTGATACTTTTTGGAATTCTTTATATTTGTACTTATTTACTGCAAAAACTCATTGTAGCTAGTAACCCCAGATGAGTTTTCAAAGTTAAGCCCCACAGATTTCAGAACTGGGATCTAGAAGAACACAACTAGTGCCTACAACAGGTTTTTTTATTTGGAATAATTTTATTTGATGCAGAACCTGATTCTTTCCCT
>NW_009647421.1:626502-640507 GCF_000708025.1 Charadrius vociferus | reverse complement strand
CAAAGATTCCAATGGAAATTCAGTACCAAAACCAGCAACTAAAATGGTCATGGTCATAGTGTTGCTAGTGTTGCTATATTCGGAGGGTATAGTAGGATAATGGAGGAAGGAGTGGTTCAGAAAGAGGCCAGGCTTGTGAACTTCACCTGAACAGTTGGCTACATGGAAAGTTAATAAGATTTTTCAATAATTACTGATTTTTATTGCACTAAGAGAAAAGGAACTCAACAACTTCACAGTTTTAGGGAAAACCTATGGTCCAGGTTTAAACAGGGCAGCAAAAGACTGCAACGGCAACAGCTGCCAGGATACTTCCAAATAGAGAGCTGACCCCCTCCAAAATTTTATAATAAATTTACTTGAAAAATCACACATGAATTTATCTTGAAAACTTATAATCAAAACATTACAGCATATACATAAACATTCAACAAATGCAGAATTCTGTTTAGAATCCTGATACTTTAACTAAAAAAGTTTCATGAGAAACATTAAAACTTACAGAATTGAAACATAGGTCAGTAGATCTTCTGTTGTCCCTAATATCTTGTAATTATATACAGAGGAAGAGATGTCTTACTTTGAAATGGATGACATATTTTTATTTAGATAAGACAAAGAATTGAATCACAGTACATAAAGTGTATCTAAAACTTTCTACCCAAGATGTGGAAAAATTTAAGCATATAACTCATTTAAGAAACATTAGTGTTGCACTGGAAAGAAACATAAGGTTAAACATTTTCTGAATTCTCTTAAGAGTACTTTGAAATGTCATGAAGAACGAAGACTAATAGAAATTTTGGCGAGTGTGACTATTTAGTAGCAGTAGAGGCACTGTCAAAATATGCTAAATATATACATGTATACATTTAGAAGTCCATAGGTAAATTTAAATAGTGCAACAGAGATATTTGAAATTAAAGTTAAAACTATAATTTAATTGCCCCTCCATAAAATTGCTGAATGTGAAGGATGTGAACCTTTCATGAAAACTGGGCAAGACCCTTGATACTAAGAAGATGTTCTCCCAAGTTGTTAAGTTACACTTAGATTACAGATTTATACTTGATTACTAAATGCCTGCAAAGTTTGTGTAATTGCAGCTTCAAAACAAGGTTACTGCCCTAATCTTGGACTATATCACTCACTATTGAGCTTTGTGAAATATGTTCTGGTAAATGTTAAAAACTTAATTTACCCACAGCTGCTTAAAAGCATTCTATGCAATGTTTTCTGTGATTTTTTGTTGGTTTTTTTTTTTTTTTTTACATCAGGGAAATGTTTGTGTATGTTTGGCACATTTTTTTACACTGTTCGATCATCTGAGGTATTACTCCAGCAGGCTTTCATGTTTGAGGTTGAATCTGTTAAACAGAGGTATACAGAACTGGCATATTTCTGATTGCATAAATCTACTTCATGTCACTTGAAGAGTGATCAAATGTCTTATAGGGAATGATTGTCTACGCTCACTGGGCCAAAAAGTGTCCAAGGATCACCATTTTCTAGCTACAGCAAAAGCCTTGTTGCTAGAAACACTAATATTTTTTAAATTTTAGGGATCTTAACTTAGGGATGCCAGCCACAATCCAAGCGTACCAACAGATCATTACAGAAAAATGCCAGTAGAAAGAGGTAGCTTTTTGTTTTACATGGCCAGCTGTGAGATAAACTTGTTCGCTGGCTGGACTGACAGTTACACAAGGTCCAGAAGAATATTCTTCAATATTTATTTGCTGCTAATAGCTAGTGACTGAAATACTAAAACTTCAGCCCCATCATACAGTGCTATTGACACTGAGATGTCAAAAATAAGACTGTACTTATTAAACAGTGCAATCATTGTGAGCATTGTTAGACTATTCACAGAATCATAGAAAGGTGTGGGTTGGAAGGGACCTTAAAGATCATCGAGTTCCAACCCTCCCTCCCATGGGCAGGGACATATTCCACTAGACCAGGTAACACAAAGCCCCAGCAAACCTGGCCATGAACTGTTCCAGGGATGGGACAACCTGTTCCAGTGCCTCAGCACCCTCACAGTAAAAAATTTCTTCCTCATATCTAATCTAAATCTGCCCTTTTTCAGTTCAAAACTGAACCCCCTCATTCTATCACTACATTCCCTGGTAAAGGGTCCCTCCCGATCTTTCCTGTAGCCCGAGTTTAAGTACTGGAAGGCCTCTATAATGTCTCCTCGGAGCCTTCTCTTCTCCAGGCAGAACAATCCCAACTCTCTCAGCCTGTTTTCATAGGAGAGGTGCTCCAGCCCTCTGATCATCTTTGCGGCTGTCCTTTGTGTTTTTCTTATTCTTGGAGCTCCAGAGTTGAACACCGTACTCCAGGGGGGATCTCATGAGAGCAGAGTAGAAGGGCAGGATCGCTTCCCTTGAACTGCTCGCCACTCTTCATTTGATGCAGCCCAGGATATGGTTGGCCGTCTGGGCTGCGATTGCACATTGCTGGGTCATATTCAGTTTTTCGTCCATCAGCACCTCCAAGTCCTTCTCTGCAGGGCTGTGGTTGCTCTCAATCAACTCATCATAGAGCCTGTATCCATGTTTGGGATTGCCTTGATGCAGGTGCAAGACCTTGCACTTGGTCTTGTCGAACTTCATGAAGTTTGCACTGATGCACCTCTCTAGCCTGGCAAAGTCCCTCTGTATGGCAACCCTTCCCTCTAGAGTATCAATGGCACCATTCATCTTGGCATCATCTGCAAACTTGCTGAGAGTGTACTCCATGCCACTGCCCATGTCCCTGACAAAGATGCTAAATATTACTGGTTCCAGTATGGATCCCTGAGAGACACCACTTGTCACTGGTCTCCACCCAAACATCGAGCTGTTGACAACAACTCTTTGAGTGTGACTATCAAGCCAATTCCTTAACCACTGTGTGGTCCACCTGCCAAATCCATGTCTCTCCATGTTAGAAACAAGGATGTTGTGTGGTACAGTGTCAAATGCTTTGCACAAGTCCTGGTAAATCATGTCAGTTGCTCTTCCCTTATCCACCAACACTATAACCCCATTGTAGAAGACCACCAAATTTGTTAGGCATGATTTGCCTTTAGTGAAGCCATGTTGGTTGTTATCTTTTGTGCACAGCTGCTTCTCACCATTTGTTATTTGAATCATAAATAGTATGTTCATGACAGTCTTGTACAACTTCTTACACAAATTACAAATCATTGGTTTATGTTTAATTATGAAACTACTGAAAACAATAGTAATTTTGAAGAGGGGACTATGTAATATAAATTCCATCATACAAATATGTTGCCTATGGAAGAACAAGTTCTTCTTTTTCTCTATCCTGTTCTTAAAATATTTTTTTTTCAAATTATTTGCCATTTCATTATGGTACTTGTTAAAGTTATTTCCTTTTACATGATGCATTGTTCTTGAAGATTCATTCAGTGAACTTTTGGCTTTTCTCACAGCCTTCCTTAAAAAAGATAGATTTTAAAAATTAAATGAAGATTAAATGTCAATCAAACCAACAATCCAGAAGTTCAGTGACCCAATTATGAAAATATACAACTAGCAATCTCCAGAATGGACATCATACACATGACCTGAATCCCCTTGACAGAAGAGAGTTGTTTTTTGCTTCTTATTTGACCATCTGTCATTAACTCATCTCTAACCTCTAACTGCTGTTTCTCATGTTTACTTTGCCCTGCAGTGATCTGCTCAGAGAGTAAGGTGGGTAAACATTGGAAGAGATGTTCATCCTATGTCTACAAGGAGCTAAGAGGGAAATTACTACGAAAGAGATTCCAAGTCTCACAGGTAATTATCTAGATGGGTAATCCCTGTAGAAAGGAAGTTTTTGCTTTTGAGGGGAAACCGTGACAGCATGACCACAGGAAAACTGGACTCAGCAAAAAGGAAGAGGTGAGAGATGAACACATCTTGCTTGCTACTTTCCTTTTCCTTTTTTTCCTTCTCCTTCTCCTTCTCCTTCTCCTTCTCCTTCTCCTTCTCCTTCTCCTTCCTCTGCCTCCTCTACCACTAGACCCACTGCAGAAATCTTTACCTTTGCAAATAGGATTCATGGGCTTTAGCTGTCCTGTGGACTATTTTTGGCAATAGCTACAAACTAAACTCACCCTTCCCTCCAGAAAACTCCTTGTGGCAGGAGCCACCTCTTACAGTGTGTGTGTGCTGTGCCTAACACATGGGAATCCCCAGTTCTAATTTGATAAAACGCTATCAGCAGTACTAACAGTAGCAATAAAGTAGTCGTAGTACTTCTCCTTCTTCTCCTTCTCCTCCTCTTCTTCTTCTCCTTCTCCTTCTCCTTCTCCTTCTCCTTCTCCTTCTCCTTCTCCTTCTCCTTCTCCTTCTCCTTCTCCTTCTCCTTCTTCTCCTTCTCCTTCTCCTTCTCCTTCTCCTTCTCCTTCTCCTTCTCCTTCTCCTTCTCCTTCTCCTTCTCCTTCCTCTTCCTCTGCCTCCTCCTCCTCCTCCTTCTCCTCCTCCTTCTCTTCTTCTCATTTTCCTTTTTCCTTCTCCTCCTCCTCCTCCTCCTTATTGTCTTCCTCCTCCTGGCATGCAATGCTCTGTCACATGGGATATTCTAAGGCCTCTAAAATTACAGTGCGCACCTAAATCCATTAGACCACTTTCAGTAAGATGGAGATAGAATGTAAACAATATTATTTATTTGCAATGTGCAAAATAGAGAACAATGAAACATTTATTTAAGGCTAAATGAAGTAATGAAACTAGAGCACATCACTAATGCTGTTTTTAAATTAGAAATGTCTTTTTATCCCTTATCCAGACTATCTTTTGCTTTCTTCTGGCCAGGTGGTGTCTTGGGTTTCAGACATGTATATTTTATAACACAGTTTACTACTGTTTGTGAGACAATAACTTAAACAACTCACCCATTAACAGTTTCTGTCAGGCAAGATTTTCAGAAGGATCTTGTCAGGGTAGTACATTTTCCAACGTCTTTACTTTCATAGCTATATACCTCCCTTGCGGTCTTCAGGAGGTCTAGCTGGATCTAATTTTTCACCCTAAATCATTCTATTCCCTATCTAGTTCCGTGCCATTAATTGAAATGTGGGATTTTTTTGCCTTTGTCTTTCCTTTTGGGGAATTTTTGCTTGTTTGTTTGTATTTTTTTGTTGTTGTTATTTGGTTTGGTTTGTTTTAGTTTTGTTTAGTTTAGGTTTGGTTTGGTTTACTTTCCTTTGGTTTAGCAGAGATGTCTTCTGTTGAACTCCCACCCTGAAACAAACACTTAAGTAGCACAAGTTTAAGTGGTTCATTATAGGCCTGTGGTTTAGCTCAGACACAATGGCCACTAACCACCACTAAGGAGAAAATGGACATAGGATAGCTGATATCCAAATGTATGCACAACAGAGTATAGATAAACTATCGTCATCATTAACAGAGCTACTAAAACTTTGTTCTACAAGATGTTGGACCATCAATAGAATTTGATTGGCTTCTGTAAAAGTAAGTACGTGTGTTCTATTTTTTTCTTTGTTTTAATAGATGAAGTAGTCTGGTTAGAAGTGAATACCAATTCTCATCATTGCACAATGTAATTTTTTTTTTTTTTCCTTCTCTAAATGTGATGTCTTGATGCTAGAAGATATTTTACCTGTCAGCGAAATGGCTAAGTGGATGACAAAAATGGTATACTTCTTTGCTTAGTAAATGACTAAGAGAGAGAAGGTAAATGAAAATGGTCCTTGATGGAATTTATTTAGCAGATCTATCGTTCAATTAAAACTAATGATCAGAAAAGTGATCCATTAAGCTATGGACACCTTTGTCTGTTACAAAGCAAAAGTCATTATTCCATATTACTCTTATTACATCTATCCATCCTGTTTTAATACAAAAGTCACACAAGCAAGACTGTCAAGTGCAGTTCAGATTTTTTTTTATTGGTTTTGATAGCCTTTAAAAGACAGTTCTAATTTTGGAACTCAAAGCTAACAGTGACCTTTCATTGCAAGGATTTTTGAATGCAATGAGCACATTTATTAATATTAATCCCAGGCTAGCTCTTATGTGAATTTCTCCTACTGACATTTACAACAACCTAACAACTATGACCTTATTTTAAGGTTTAAAAAAAACCCCACAGCTGCTTTATTAATGATAAGAATTAAAACAAAATTAAAATAAGAATCCTTTTTTTTTTTTTTGGTATTTATTTTATTTCTTAAAGACTCAGTGAGGTACAAGACAAAAAGCATTGTACTTTCTAAACCACAAATGCTGTGATATTCTTTTATAAATGTCATCCTCAACTACAGGGTCAAATAATGCAAAAAATTGATTCATGAATATTTTCATGAATAACATTGACAAGATCATCTGACTTATTTCTTGAGGTCACGTTATTTACAGTTTATAAGTGACTTGGTTGGTCACTTGGAATTAGTTAACATAAAATTCCCAAGTCTTTCACTTACTTTGCTGCAACTATGACTTTCATGGGAATGCATGTGTTAATTGTTTACTCTTATTTACCAGTTTTCCACTGAAAATTGTTATGGTTGGTCTGTAATGAAATAGAAATTCTAATTCATAGTTTTTCTGCTGAGAACACAAACTAGATCAAACTTATGGGAAATTAAATAACTAGCTGCTTTCCTGAGTTTTCTGTCAAGAGCTTGGCTATAGGAGATCCATCTGAGCATAACAGGAAGCCTAACATCACTTTGGGTTATGATTCTGACTGTGCCTGGTACTGTCTTCATGTTTCTTAAAATCATCTTCTCTATCATGAAGGGCACTATTGTGACTATATAGCAACATGAGGAAAAGCTGTGACAACATTAGGTTACAGAAATAATAGAATAAAATCATTGTTTCATCCCTTAGCATGGGAAACATTTCAAATGGAAACAGAAGTTGAAAGTCTTTAGACTTGGAAACGAGCAAAGGTACACCTGATGTTTGGTTTTTATTTGTTCTGAATGAATTTTTCTAGGGTTTTGATAATCTGAGTGTTTTGTAAGATGCAATTTAACAAAATAAGATGCATCTCCATGTATCTCAGGAATAAACATAACTGATTTGATGAACTTGGAAGGCTGCATGATTGTAGTCAATACTGAATGACTAAGATCAAAAAAGAATCAAAGATCATGAGAACGTGTTTGTTACTATAGACTTCAGTGTACAAAATCCAAAGCAATAACGTTATTGATTATGCCAGATCCAAATTTTTCACAAAGCTACGAATGGAAACCACAACTGAGCAAGAGGAATCTCCTCAGCAGCCTTGCCATCCATTTGCCATCATGATTGCCATCTGCCCTCCCTAGTGGTGAAGCTTTAAATTCTGTTAAAAGCAATACTAATTATTTTGTGGATACAGGGGGGCAGGTACATTGTGTCTCGTAAGAAATTAAGCACTTATTAATGGCTAAGCAAGCATGAAGACACATAGAGGCAGCAACTGTCTCCTGTGATAGATGAAGACGGCTGATGGCTTGCTGTTGGCATATGGAAAGATATAAGATATTATTTCTATCTTGGCTTTACAGGAAACAGATGAAGGAATCTTCAGGTATAAGGAGGCGAGGAAAGACTTAAATTTGAGTGAACCTCAAAGTTAGGCAGGGATATAAATTTTGTGTCATGAAATGAAGTCTTCAGTGGGAACTGGAGACTGGAGCTTTGAACACTTCTAATCAGATTGTTCATAGAATTTTATGCAGGAAAAGAAATTTTGTGTCTCATTTAATGATAGCTTAAATGAATATTTAGCGTATTTTCCTTTTGTTTCTATTCAGTCATTCCTACAAACTCTTCAGATGAATGTTCTGCTTTTTATTTAGTACGTGAAAATCTTTATTTTCTATTAGACTAGTTTTGAAAATGGTTTTAGTGTGGGGAAATCTGAAATAATTTAAAACTTTTTAGGATGGCTATTCCAAAACCAAAAGATTCTGAGTGCCTTTGACATGACCACCAATCCATCACGTATTCCCCCAGGTATCCAAGTAGTGAAAAGGATTGAATCTTGTTACCTGGGCTGTTTTGCATCTTGCTGCATGGGCTTTTGTGAGAGCTGGAAACAGGAGCATCTGTGAGGAAGATGTATCTTCTTGTCTCCGTTAGACAGGAAATCTCTCCATCGTGTGGTAAAATAGTGGGCAACATGCCTGAAGCTTGAGGGTCCCAAGGGACAAGTAACAACTCAAGATAATATCTTTATTAAGTAAATTAGGGGAATACTGTGTGATTTAGGTAACCAATCACATATTATCAAATAATGCAGCAAACAACTAAAGCAGCTCTTAAATTATTTCAAATATATCCATATAAAGTATTGAGTTCATTCTGAATGCATTATTACAAATCAGTCTGGGGAAAGTTTACCAAGAGAAAAAATAGAAACATTGTTCCTTATGAATAGTTTGCCTTTGTGTGTATGGAACAATCAACATAATTTATAGAATGATTTTCCTTTTTGGGGCAAATTTTTTTCTATCATTTCTCTCCAGCTACAAAGTACTTGTAATTTGCTATACATTATTCACATCTATACACATATCATCTACATGGTGGTGACAGAGATGTGATAAATTGAACTAATTCTGTGGGGGTTTTGATTTAAATTCTCAACCCCAGTAGACAGTATCATTTTAATACGATGAATAAAGCAAGCAAATAAATATTTCTTTTGTCCCAAATGTGGAATGAATTATTTCCTTTTCTCACACAAATATGGACTTTCTTTCTACAAACTGTGTTGGAACAGAAGAACATTTGATTTACAATCTAGTGATAATAAGAAGGGTAAGGTTATGTATATTTTGACCAAGTTGGTCTGGAAATAAACTGCAACGTTTGCCAGAAAGGATTTTTTTGTCACCCTGATTTTCAAAGGTCCTGTTCTAAGTGTGGGTACAGTACAGACAAGTTATTTTTAGGCAATTTGAAGAACAGAAGGGAAAACAGTAAGACTTTTCATTTCTCTATACTTCCTCATGCAGAAATATTGGACTGTTAATAAAAGAGACACTTGGCATTAGAGGTGGAAACAAGGTATTTTGTCTTAAAGTTGTTTCAAAAAAACTCTTTAAACTAGAATAATTTTCCTGTAAAATGTTTAATACATTCCTGTATTACAGATGAACTTCAGTGCCAGACATTGTAATTTTTGTATTGTTATTTCTCCTTAGATTCCCAGCCAATGAATAACATGAAAAAATGAAATACAGAACAAAAAGAAGCCCAAATCAATAGCCACATTACTGCATACTGTGGGAAACAAGCAATGAGTCATGTGACATCCTAAAGTAATGCTGGTACTTTATAATAGCATATTACATTTCCAAGTGCATATATACTTCAGCATGATGTGCAGGCACTGCTGCATCAACCTGATTTGCAAGTGTGTTTCATATTTTAATTAATGACCCATTTTAATAAATTCAAGAGAAGAGCATGAAAATCTGCGATGAAAAATGACTTTTTGAGCTTTGCTGTGCAGGAAAGACTGCCCAGAACATCGCAGGATCAAGCCCACAGAGCAAATTTAATGTGGAGTTATTACAGTAAGCGCCTATAAATTATTGCGTTAAAGCTGCATGCACTGTTTCACTGGTGAGACAAACTGAATGATATGTGGGTAGTGGGTTTGTAGTGATAATTTTAGTGGCGTTCAACTTTTGTCGAGTGAGATATGTTTGTTTGAATACCCTGCTCTTTGCAGGACAGTACTATATGATTTCTCTATGTTGTCCGTCAGTGCAACAGAGAAGGGGAATAGAGGACATTTTCTAACCAGTCAAAAGCCAATTTCTTGTTTTTTCTTTTTCTTACATTCTACATATTTAAGAATAAAATGTTATCATTGCAACTACCTGCTAAGCATGAGATTCCAAATGCCAGACTTTTTTTTTTTTTTTTTTTTTAAACAGTAGGAATTTTCACCAGCCTGCTTAAATCACAGCATGCAGCGTGGTTGTCACATTGTTTTCTGCTGCCAGAGTTGCAGTGGGCAAAGCACCTCACATAAGAATTAAGACAGCTCTGGCCCACACAGAAAATACCACAGCCGTTGGTTACAGTATCTCAAACTATTCACATTAATAAAAAGTTGTGTCTTCTTTGCTTGTCTTATTGATTCCAAAGCCTATGAATCATTTTGTATTCCACTAAAATTCACCCACTTTCAATAAGAAATGTAGCCTTTTTTAGAACCTATAAAATATGGCAAGAGAAGCAGGGCATGCAGCTGAAAGCATACGAAAGGTTTTGTTGACCGATTATAAATTTTAAGACTGGCTGATGATTCAAGGAATAGTCACATTCTTTACAAAAAAGTCAGTGAATCTGAAACAAATTATTCAAAATTCCATTTTGCCTGCCGTCCTTTTCTAATGTTCTTTAGGATTGCAACTCCTGCATGCATTGCTGTAAGTTAATTGAAAAAAAAAAAAAAAAGAAAAGGAGGGAGGTGGGGGGAACTAATTGTAGCAGTGAGGTTGATTATTTTGGGAAATAATTTGAACTACATTCATTTGAATAGTGAGTTGATATTGCTTTAGACTGCACATGCACTGCCAAAGAAATTGTTAGGTATTTTTCAGATATCTAAGAATATGCTCTTTATTTCTATATTCTCATACTTCATTGGACTAAAATGTTTTCTGATAAGAAGAAATTGTCATCCATGTGAAGACTAATAGTAAAGTTAGTTCAGGAAATTCAGCTTAGGATCCTTAAAATCTCTAAATATTTCCCCAGAGCTTTCCAGGTGGCTGTTTTGAAATCCCAAAGGAAACACCTAACGGGTAGAAGTAATCTGACAATTGGCCTCTGACCTCCACTTGCATTCAATGCCACATCACATCAGGATATCTTCAGAAAGCCTTTCACAATTAAAAAAACCAACAACACTAGAAATCACCCATAGTCTATTGAACAAGTTGTGGGTAGCAAAACCTACTTCTGTCAGGGTATTTAAAACTTTTTGGTAAAACAGTGAAATGTTCTGAATGAGTAAATACGTGAACAAAACCACTTTTAGTTGCTAGAAAGTTTGTTTTCTAGAACTCTCAGGAGAAATAAATTCAACATTAAATGAATACAAGATAGCAGACTCCATTTCACTCAGTGTTTTTCTTGACTTGTTGGTACTTGGCAGGACTCTAAGCATATCGTACATTCTTTGAGGATAATATTAAACAATTAAAAAACAATGTCTTTCAGCAGGGTTACAGTAAGTTTGTAACAGCTGCCAGTCAATGAGACTTCATAATTCAGATTCGCGGTCACTTGATATGAATTCCAGCTTTATCCTTGATGCAAAACATCAGAACAGTTAACAAAGTACAGATAAATAAGCACAAAGAAGATAATGTGACAAATATTCAAAATCAAGTAGAATATTCAAAGACCCATTTCTGGAAGAAAAACAGTATGAGAAAGATGATCAATATTAACCAGATGCTATTCCCCATCCTGAAAGCTTTGTTAGACATCTAGGGGTTTTAGGGGTTGTTATGATTTAAACATAAATATTTCAAACAATTTGTTTAAAAAGTTGTGAATTAAGAATAGGTTTTTAAATATAATTTTCTTCTCAGAGACTAAAGCTTTGCTTTGAGATTTTTTTCTTTTGCTTTTCTTCTAGTAAGATTTCAAACATAACTGGATGGATGAAAAGGCCAGCAGCTATGTGCTGACTAAAAGTAAACTTTAATAGATTACTCAAAATTTGAAATTGATGCAAGAAACTGCAAAGAGAAACAGTAAATTAATTAGTTTTAGCAAAAAGAATATTAAAAAAGGTAACTGTTTTAATAAAAAGATTGCTATTCCATTTCATTATTGCGATTTGTCATTCATGATGGCTTCTTTATCTGAAAAATATCTAAATATTTTCACATTTGGTTTAATAATGTTGGTGGTCAAACCGTATAGTTATGGTTCACTTTATATTTCACACAACATTGACAAATTGTTCCTTACACAACCTATAATTCAGTCAGTTTTGCTTTAATACTACAGTCATTTATCTCTGTCTTGAAGACTTGACACCCACGTATGCAATTCACTAAAACTCTTAAGCACATTTACTTTACAGTATGTTACTCAAGAGGTACTTACAATGTTCTGGTTTTGAGATTTCAGACAGTTACTGAAATCCTAATTGGTATTGTCTTTCAAAAGGACAAAATCTGCAGGTATAGGGAATATTTACTAAAACTATTGACTATAACTTCAAGTTTCTTACCTGTAAGAGTTTTAGTGAGGAGGGTATCAGTGAAGTCACATAAGAGATTTTTTACTTATTTTGCATCACTGCCTGGTGTTTCTTGTGCAATCCACAGCTACTAGCTGTAACAATGAAAACAGGGTTAAGAATTTTTCCTTGAGAGTTTGTACCCAGGCATGTAAACCTATGACATGATTTTGTGCCTTTCACTGCTCCTGGACATCTGGCTCCTGAATATCCTGCGTTAGTGTTGCATCCTTTTGCATAGCATAATGAATCTCATTTTGTCTGCTATTTGCAAAAAGTACCTAATATACTAAAGCTATTTTTACAAAACAGAGATTAGCAAATTCACTCCAAATTTGAGTGATGCATTCTGTCTGTGGTAGTAGGCTAAACACCTGGGACACACTTGCCTACACAATACACAGTTATGCAGAACTGTCTCACTAAAGAGATGACATAGGGTGTTGAATCTTTTGTTTAATGCTTTTTTCCTACTGAGTGGTCTACAAAGATGATTACATGTTGAGACTGGTAATTAAAGAATTTGATTTCAATAATTTTTCTTTCCTATATAATTATACTGTTGATCAGTGCACCACTTTTTAAAGTTTACTGAAATATTTATTTCATGTTCAAATGAAATGTAACAGAAATAAATGTTTCTAACTAGAGGTACTGTAATTTTGGAATAGTAAAGGTTTCTTCAGAAAATGCTGATTAATCGAAACTGGCATTTACCTTACTTGGGGCAATTCTGATAGACCTCCTCATTTATCTAAAAGGATTGTATATTTTTCTGTTTTGACATATTCAACATAAAAAAAAAAATTGCCTTTAAGTTAGAAACAGTCTTCCTTTTCTATATTCAACAATTTTTAATGATTTATTTGGAAAGTTAAAATATAAATGAAATAACTCTGTTGAGCAGATCGGATTCTTAGAAATTTTCAATTTTCAAAAAAAAATGCAAAAATGTGGTTCTTTTAAATCTTAATTATAGTTCAGTCCATATTCTGAAGATCTAGACTGCAGAAAGCAACTTAAACATTCTGTCTATACATACTACATGGCCGTAGTTAGGTGTATCTTAGTGTAACAGTTAGCGTTGCTTATCTAACAACAGATTCTGTGCCTTTAGACCCTTTGCCAACTGGAGAAGGGGAAACATAACCCCTATTTTCAAAATGGGAAATAAGGAAGACCCAGAGAACTACAGGCCAGTCAGCCTCACCTCTGTGCCTGGCAAGATCACGGAGCAGATCCTCCTGGAAACTCTGCTAAGGCCCATAGAAAACAAGGAGGTGATTGGTGACAGCCAGCATGGCTTCACCAAGGGCAAGTCATGCCTGACAAAGTTGGTGGCCTTCTATGAAGGGGTTACAGGGGCTGTGGACAAGGGAAGAGCAGCTGATGTCATCTACCTGGCCTTGTACAAAGTGTTTGACACCGTCCAACACAATATCGGGGTCTCTAAATTGAAGAGACATGGATTTGACAAATGGACCACTTGGTGGATAAAGAAGTGGCTGGACAGTTGCACTGAAAGAGTTGCGGTCAATGGCTCGATGTCTAAGTGGAGAGCAGTGATGAGTGGTGTTCTTCAGGGGTCGGTACTGGGACCTGTACTGTTCAGCATCTTTGTTGAGGACATGGACAGTGGGGTTGAGTGCACCCTCAGCAAGTTTGCCGATGACACCAAGCTGTTTGGCGAGGCAGACACGCTGGAGGGGAGGGATGCCATCCAGAGGGACCTGGACAGGCTGGAGAGGTGGGCCCA
>NW_009647421.1:621502-626354 GCF_000708025.1 Charadrius vociferus | reverse complement strand
ATTAGAAGTGTGGCCAGCAGGTCAAAGGAGGTGATTCTGCCCCTCTACTCCACTCTCATGAGACCCCACCTGGAGTAGTGCATCCACCTCTGGAGTCCCCAACATAAGAAGGACATGGACCTGCTGAAGCGTGTCCAGAGGAGGGCCACGAGGATGATCCGAGGGCTGGAGCACCTCTCCTATGCGGAGAGGCTAAGAGAGTTGGGGCTGTTCAGCCTGGAGAAGAGAAGGGAGATCTTATTGTGGACTTCCAGTACCTAAATGGGGCCTACAGGAGAGCTGGGGAAGGACTTTTTACTAGGGTATGTAGCGATAGGATGAGGGGGAATGGCTTTAAACTGGAAGAGGGCAGGTTTAGATTAAACATTAGGAAGAAGTTTTTCCCTTTAAGGGTGGTAAGGCACAGGAACAGGTTGCTCAGAGAAATTGTTGAGGCCCCATTCGTGGAGGTGTTCAAGGCCATGCTGGACGTGGCCTTGGGCAACCTGGTCTAGTGGAAGGTGTCCCTGTCTATGGCAGGGAGTTTGGAACTCAATGATCTTCAAGGTCCCTTCCAACCTAAACCCTTCTATGATTCTATGAAATACAGCTACAAATGTAAAAAAGATTCCACTGTACTGAATTATACTGTTTGAATCTAATTTGTTTAATATTTGTTAAAATCTTGTCTTGCATAAAAATCTTTGTTTAACACTTCTTGTCCAATAATGTATTAACTTTAAAAGTCCATATGTGGTCCATATTATTAAAATTCCCTTGAAGTGTATATACAAATAAAGAAAACTTGAAAAGTTTTAATATGAAACAATGCATCTGGTTTTTATTCAGGACAAGTTTTTATTCACTTCAACGAAAAGCAAACTTCACCAAAGAGTGAACTTCACCACTGAACACCTTGCTATAACTGCTTGTTGTTATAAGAATTTGGATATCAATCCATGGTCTGTCCCTTCCTTTATCCCATCAACATCCATCTATTAATCAATGCCATCTCAAACTTACCAGATTCAGCTCCTTTACTTAGGGCAATTCACATAAACAATTTCTCTGCCAAACAACAAAGGAAGGAAGAATAATTCTTTGCCAATTTCTGGCATTTCCTTCAATGACGGTTTTAATTTGTATTTGAAAATCCAGATTAATATAAAAATACCAATACTGTCATTACTGCATACATTTTTCATAAAGAGACTTCCTCTTCTGTCGGTGAAAAGAGACTGTACTGAATTAGTATTGTATTTAAAGCACAATTCCTTATACGACTGGAAAAAAAAGACTCAACCCAACTTTAAGGGTAATGCATAGACCAAAAGGAAAAAAGCTGTAATTATTTAAATGTATTACATTTTTTTTTGTCCCCAAACTCTTGCAGCTGTAAAAATAGAGATATAAGTAATTATCATTCTAAGTGTCAGAATTTTTAATGTATAAACAGAGTCTATGTAACAAACAAGTTAGGTCTAAGGTGTGCGTTGGGAACCTAGGACAATGGTTGTCAACAAAAAATGCCTGATTTTGATGAACAGTCTGTTTGTAACAGACAGTTGTAGTCTAGCCAGACAAGATATACTTCAAGAACAGAATTTTCCTGAAAAGCATAACTGTGCTTGAGTTTGCAACAATTGTCTGCCCTTCTCTAATGATATTTTTATAATTCCCATGCAAACAGTCATTTTATTTACAATCATTTTGTTGAAGGACCTAAAATTACCTTTGGCCTTGGGTAATTATAAACCTTAAAAAAATCTAAAGAAAGTGCAAACACCTGATTTAATTTTTTTTTTTTTATTTTATTTAATTTTTGAGCAAACTTTCTTAAAACTGAGACAGACCTTATCCTGTTAGAAATCTAATAATGGCAGATGCCCAGCCAGCTTGTAGGGGATTTTCAGGATAAAGACATTTCAGGGTGGTGCTGCCCCTCAATAGGGGTTTTTGACATTTGTATGTAAGCACAAAGAATAACTGTTTCTCAGTACCTTGTTGTGGCTGAAATTTGCTAGGAAGAGAAATATAACATTTTTGTGTGTATCTAACTTATGAGCCCACCCAAGAAAATCAGTAATCTTATTTTTTCCTCTCCCTGTTCTTCCTCTCTTCCTCTTCCTCTTCCTCTTCCTCTTCCTCTTCCTCTTCCTCTTCCTCTTCCTCTTCCTCTTCCTCCTCTTCCTCTTCCTCATAACTCTATAGCAATCTTAAAGGTATTAGCTCTGAGAATTGTACTGAAACAAAACCACAATATCTTTATTTTATATTTTACCACAATATCTATATTTTATATTTTATTTTATCTTTTATCTTTTATCTTTTATCTTTTATCTTTTATCTTTTATCTTTTATCTTTTATCTTTTATCTTTTATCTTTTATCTTTTATCTTTTATCTTTTATCTTTTATCTTTTATCTTTTATCTTTTATCTTTATTTTATATTTTACATTTTATGTTATATTTTGTAGTTTATATTTTATATTTTATTTTTATTTTATATTTCATTTATATTTTATAATTAGTACTTAGTTGTTTTAGACCACAAAGCAGTGCAATTTTTGTTAAAACTGAATTTATTAGTCTACTACATCCCCTTTTTGCCTATTTGTAGAGAAGTGCACATTTGTAATATAAAGGAGAAATAAAAATACTTCTTTTTGATTTGATTGTGCAGTCTCATCACACCACAGTAATGTCGGCTATCTTCAACTAAACTCCAGGAGTAAAGAAAACAGATTGATTGTGTTGGCCAGGTGGGGAAGAAGAGCATAATTCAGATACTTGGTTCTAAAGTCCAGCAAAAATTAAAGTGACAAATTTACACTTGTCTGAAAACTTAATTCAATCCTCTTGCATATCCATTTCACTCCTGATTGCGACAAAAGGGCTCTGAAAGAAAAGGTATGCAACCAGGCATTAAAGCCTATTTTGCAAGTTATTTACAATAGGATCAAAATTGGACATGTAACTGTTGTTAGAATCGTAGAATGGTTGGAAGTAACTTTAAAGATCGTCCAGTTCCAACCCCCCCTGCCATGGGCAGGGAGATCTTCCACTAGAACAGGTTAGTCAAAGCCCCTGATAACCTGGCCTTGAACACTTCCAGGGATGGGGCCTCCACAACTTCTCTGGGCAACCTATGCCAATGCCTCACTACCTTCACAGTAAAGAATTTCTTCCTTATATCTAACATAAATCTGCCCTCTTTCAGTTTAAAACCATTCCCCCTCATCCTCTCACTACACTTCCTGGTAAAGGGTCCCTCCCCATCTTTCCTGTAGGAACCTGTTAAGAAGGCCTCTATAAGGTCTCCCTGGAGTCTTCTCTTTTCCAGGCTGAACAACCCCAACTCTCTCAGCCTGTCTTCATAGGAGAGGTGCTCCAGCCCTCAGATCATCCTCGTGGCTCTCCTCTGGACTCGCTCCAACAGGTCCATGTCCTTCTTAGGTTGTGGGCCCCAGAGGTGGATGCAGTACTCCAGGTGGGGGTCTCACGAGAGTGGAGTAGAAGGGGCAGAATCATGTCCCTTGACCTGCTGGCCACACTTCTTTTGATGCGGCCCAAGGTGCAGTTGGTTTTCTGGACTGTGAATGCACATTGCTGGGTCATGTTGTGCTTCTCATCAACCAAGTCCTTTTCCTCAGGGCTGCTCTCAACCCATTCTTCACCCAGGCTGTATTTGTACTTGAGGTTGCACTCATCCACATGCAGAACCTTGCACTTGGCCTTGTTGAACTTCATGAGGTTTGCACAGACCCACTTTTCAAGCCTGTCCAGATCTTTCTGGATGGCATCCATCCCCTCCAGAGTGTCAATCACTCCACACAGCTTGGTGTTGTTGGAAAACTTGCTGAGGGTGCACTCAATCCTAGTCTCCATAGTTTCCTGATTTTTCAGTAATTGACTTTGTAGCCAAATAGTGCTATGTAAAACAGATTTTTAAAATAGCTATAAATATTTAGCTAAAATACTACTGAAGTTACTAAAATACTACCTGGTATAACACTGTTCACTGGTCACTTTTGTGTGCTCACTGGAATATGTGAAAATTATAACTTAGGAAAAAGAAATTTGGTAGCTTGCATCTCTCTTTGGCACAAATAGAGACATGAAAAGTTTGCAAATAAATGTGAGAATCTTTCCAAATTTCCATTTTTTAATGGTAACATAAAAAGTATTACCAGCTAGTGCAAGGGATGTAGACTTGGGTCAGAACACAAAAGAAAAAAAACCTCTTCAGTTACAAAATATTCGGACATGATTTTTCTAAGTATAGTATTACCAGCTAGTGATTTCATTAACATTTTAATGTTTTTGTACCTATGTTTTAACAGGTTTCTTTACCAGAATGGGCTTAAGATCTTTCTGGTCTAGGACCAGAAAGCTGTAAATTCAAAATATTTGTACCATCCCTGAAATATCACCATAAAGAGATGAGAAATACAGTAATATGATGCATACAAGAAAGATTAAAAATAGACCTAATTAGGGAGCAAGTAGAAGTTATATCTTATCATACTAATCCTGAAAATTTTCTTTTTTTTAATATCTGCTCTACTTAGAAAAACATAAGCACATACTTATGTTCAAATAATAACATTACAGTTAAGATATGGTTAAATATTCTTTTAAAAGAATGATGTCTTCCTGAATCTAAGCAAAAAAAGTTTCATCTTTCTTACATGAAACATATCACCAACACCTAACATCAGTCTGGAATGTTACTTTTTGAATTGTTACTTTTTGAGTTGCTGTCCCTCATTGCCAGTAGGAGTCCACCCACTTACACTATTAGGAAATAAGGGTCACCAGTAGTTTTCAGGAATTCAGGTCTTAGGTTGGACTTCCAATGCTTCCAGTGAAA
>NW_009647421.1:617679-621419 GCF_000708025.1 Charadrius vociferus | reverse complement strand
ATTCTATTTGGTAGAAAAACAGATTATTTTTTTTTTTGAATGTTGGAAAACACAAAGTGAACTTCTTGTAAAACATGTATCCTGTATGGATTCCTGTAATTAGGAATTCCACCACAGAAGAAATCCCTATGATTATTCCTTCTGTAATATCAAAGCATCCTGGGAGTAAAGTATTTAAGGCTGAAATCTCTCCATCACTTGCAAACTTTAAATGCAAAATTACATGGTATGTAAAGAAAATCATCTCACTAACAACAAGTAAGAATGATGTCTTATAAGTAAATGTGTCATTTTGAAGTAAATTTGATTTTTAAAAATTATTGTGAAAAGATTAATTAAATATTTTCCCTTTGAAATTGAAATTTATTTATCTGTTTGCTCTAAGTATGAATACGATTAAGGAGATAATATAATAGAAAACATAATTTATGTACAGGATTCTAATTATCTGCAATTGCACAGGCACATTTTTTTCTTCATCAGTTTAGTTCCATTTGTTCTCTAATATCACTACTCTCCAGTCAAAATAAACCAAACAGCTTTTTTAAAAGAACTTTTCACTAATGATTATTCTTTCATTTTTTTGTTTGCCTGGGGCAGAACTTAGTGATCATTCAACTATCATCAGATCAAACTTGTCATTTTTCTGTTTGATGGTGATCTATGCAGACATTATCACACCTGTTCTTCTTGTTAGCATTTATATTTCACATAATAATGAGTTAGGTTTAATCACCAAAATCCTTATGTAATATTTTTCTCTCTATGTTTACTCATGGAATGATGTATTTGGAAAAAAAAAAAAAATTGTGATGCTATCGGGAGGAATCAGTAATACCACAGTATCACTGACTGCTAAAGCCTGTCACCTTCATTGTCATGAACTGCTGAATTCTGGGGGCTTGTAAATTGACCAATGAAATAAATCCCCTTTGGAAAACAGGGAACGAGAATCAATTTGGTTTTAATACAAGTGAAAGAAGAGAAGAGACAAATTTGACCAATTTATATTAAAAAATGAAAAAAAATAGGGGGAGTTCTGAGGGAAATTTAGTGCTTTCCCTCATCGTAATTTCATTTTATATTTTGATCAAAAGACTATTTGTTTTATCAAATGTGAATCATTTGGTTTTGCTAATTATTTATTAAATAGCTCAGTTTATTCATAGACCATTTTTACATCTTCATATGTTTCCTGATGAAAAAGGTGTGTGCCTGAAGACTGTGTAACAGAATTAACATTTTATTAATCATACTTAGGAGACAGCATCTAACAAACCAGAACCATATAATACAGCAAGAATATTTAAAGATGTGTTAATCAGCCTGAGAATGCATGCTGGGATATTTATAATAAATTGTTTATTTATTTATTTATTTATTCATTAATTCAAATAATTTCCTTGTCTCTGGTTGACCACGCAGTTTTCCTCACAAGCCATTCTATGTATGAGATGGTGAGACCTTACTGTAAATAAGCATCTAATACGGGTTATTTTATTTTTCTTTTCTTAATTACCATTTATGACATCACTTTTAGACTTACATCACTGTAAATTACACCATATTGATCGAAACATATTACTCACAAGTTTGGAAGATGAAGGAATGGTGATCAAAAAAGCAATAATTTGGCCAGAAACATACATTAACATGAACATCTTAAGTAGTACACAGAACATCAGTAGAAAAGTATTTCTCCATAATATTTCTGACCACCTGAACTCAGTGAAGAGATTTTGGCTACTAAATATAAGACATGCATATTGCATTAATGGGTAGGGTCAAATGTGAGTGAGTACAAAAGGGCCACACAACATCTAAGAACTAAACATCAGGACACCAGTTACTGGTTTGGAGTCAGGAAAGATGAAGAATTTAAGGTTATTCACATGTTTCATATCACCCACAGATGTTCAAATCCTTCTAAGAAAACAAACTATGGTTTGTATTAGCAGAAGCTCATGTCAACATCATTATCTTTTTCTCATAACTGGTCTCCTACCCTTTTCAGCCACCTCTCCTTATGCAGATGAATGAATGGACAACCATTTGCCCACCCCTGTCAGCGAAGGCCTAGACAGCTAATCTTCTGTCTCCACTTCACATTATAAACTGAAGCCTGAAGGGCTGAAGAGGCAGTTTGTTAAGATGGTTGGCTTTATGTGTGAGAAAACATTGTACAAATTAGAATAATCCAGCACAGAGGAAAGGCATAACCATGGGACTTTCATGCAGTAATAAAATTACAAAAGGTTTAGTGATGTCTAATCAATCCCTCTCTTCTATATTCACTTTCAGTACCAGAACAAAAGAGCACTGAAAGTAGTACCAATTAATTTCAGCACAAGTGAAAAAGACATTATTTACATGATATATAGTCACTGCATGGAATTAATGGATAGAAGAGATCAAAATTAAAAATTGAGGATAGGATTTTAAACTATTTGGTTCATGCTAAGGCAACTGCAGCTGATTTTACTGCCATGAAATCAACTGAAACCACTAAGGAAAGAGCAAATGAATTCCTGACAGACATCGAACACCAGTCATGACATGGGTTAGGAAATAATTTTCACTTGTCAGAATTGCTCAATTTTCTAGTGCATTATGGGGAATTTGCTTTCAGTCTCTTTTCTGTTCTCCTGATACAACATCTCTTAGCTGATGTAAGAATCCTTCTGTTCTTGTATGATTTTCTCAAGCTCTGAAATCACAGGAATATCAATTATTTATTTCCTTATGAAAATAGGCTTCTCAATATCCCAAAATTTTAAAACATACAATCTTTTTTCTAGCAGAGGTGCTGCTGAACTTTAAAAATATCAATACTTGTTGAATCACAACCCTGGAGATATTTAGTCCTTCTCAAAGTGAATGCTTATTTTTGCTTAAGTGAATGGTAAAAAGCAGAAGAGCAAAGTAAGAAACAGCAATTGGTTCCCTAAAGGCAAGAACAACACCAGCTAGGAATGCAGCAGAATCAGTACCGGAAAAAACAATGAAAAATCCTAATGGCACAGCCTACACAGTATTTAATAAAGCAAATTGTGAACTGGCCTATTCAGAGTACAGGATTTAGGCCCCCTATATAGTCAAAAGAAGAAGTTTTATACAAAGGGAATTAGGTACATCAGAGGAGTAATCCCAAAGTCTCTCAGGCAAAGCAGGAAACAAAGAGAAATACTAAGCTCTGACCTTCTGACCCTGTCAGGAACCAGACCATCTTTGTTAGTGCTACCTAACAGATGTTTTGGTCACTTGAACATATCCTTTCACAGGGTAGATGCTTAAAAGAATAAGGTTCAAGAGCTTTAAATTGCTGCTCAAACCTTTATTATTAGCTAACATTTTTTATATCTCTTCTTTTTCATTCAGTTTAATTGTAATTAATACCAGATAAAGGTTTTGAGACACATAGTTTTTATTGGAGCTTGTGCTATGGGTTTTATTTTTTCTTCCTTGTCATTTCTTTCTTTTGTTGGGGGGAATAAAAAACCACAAAACCTCACGAACGGAAACAAAAATACAATGAACAAAACAACCCCCCCAAAAAAAAAAATCAAAATGCAGAAACCCAATTTTTAAGAAAGCCCATAAAAATGTAGACTGCAGTTCAATCTTTTGGCAGTTGGACTAGATGATTGTTGCAGGTCCCTCCCAACTGGAACTGTCTCTTCTCTTCTCTTCTCTTCTCTTCTCTTCTCTTCTCTTCTCTTCTCTTCTCTTCTCTCTTCTCT
>NW_009647421.1:611710-617104 GCF_000708025.1 Charadrius vociferus | reverse complement strand
CCGATCTCCCTTCCCTTCCCTTCCCTCCTCTCCTCTACTCTCCTCCAAGGCTCATTGAAAGAGTTTTAAACTAGATTTGAAGGCAGAAGGGGATAAAACCAGGCCCACAAGAGTTAAGCCTGTGGGTGGCATGCCAATGTTTGAGAGATGGTCTGCTAGCAATGTCCTTCTGTGTTGAGTACACTGGAGCACATTTGAAATGTACCTGTACTAATGCATGCAGCACTGTGGCCATCTCAGTGGAGGCAGGGAAAAGAGATCCACATGGTGGCAAAGATGCAACAGTTGATGTGTTAGAAACTGTGAAAGCAACTGAGAACAGTCACACAGAAATTAGGGCTTCTCCCCAAAATAAGGTGGAACGATCAATACCCAAATAAAGTGCATCTACACCAATGCATGCAACATGGGCAACAAAAAGAAGGAGTTGGAAGCCATTGTGCAGCTGGAAAACTGTGATGTAATTGTAGTCATGGAAATATGGTGGGATGACTCACTCAGCTGTAGTGCTGCAAACTCTTTAGAAGGAATAGGCAAGGGAGGAGAAGGGGTGAGGTAGCCCTGTATGTCAAGGAGTGCTTTGACTGTCTAGAGCTTGACAATGGTGGTGAAAAATTCGAGTGTTTATGGGTAAGAGTCAGGGGAAAGGCCAACAAAGCAGATATCATGGTGGGATTCTGTTATATACCACGCAACCAGGATGAAGAGGCAGATGAAATATTTTATAAGTAGCTGGGAGAAGTCTTATGATCGCAAGCCCTTGTTCTCATGGGGGACTTCAGCTTACCAGATGTCTGCTGGAAATGCAATACAGCAGAGAGGAAACAGCCTAGGAGGTTCCTGGAGTGTTTGGAAGATAGCTTCCTGCCACAGTTGGTGAGGGAGCCAACTAGGGAATGTGCCCCGCTGGACCTGTTGTTTGTGAAAAGAGAAGAATTTGTGGGTGATGTGATAGTTGGAGGCTGTCTTGGGCACAGCAATCATGAAATGATAAAAGTTTTCAGTTCTCAGAGAAGTAACGAGTGGGGCTAGCAGAAATACTACCCTGGACTTCTGGAGGACAGACTTTGGCCTGTTTAGGGGCCCGGTTGACAGAGTCCCTTGGGAGACAGTCCTGAAGGGCAAAGGAGTCCAGGAAGGGTGGACGTTCTTCAGGAAGGAAATCTTTAACACACAGGAGTAGGCCATCCCTATGTGCCAAAAGATTAAACAGCAGGGAAGACAACCGGCCTGGATGAACAGATGTCTTTGGCTGGAACTCGGGAAAAAAAGAAAGCGTTTATGACCTTTGGAAGAATGGGCAGGCAACTCAGGATGACTACCAAGATGTTGTGAGGTCATGCAAGGAGGAAATTAGAAGGGCCAAAGCCCAATTAAAACTCAATCTGGATACTGCCGTAAAAGACAAATAACAAAAGATAAAAAATGTTTATACAAATACATTAACAACAAAAGAAGGGCTAAGGAGAATCTTCATACTTTATTGAATGTGGGGGGAAACAAAACAGACAAAGCCTGAGGGAAAGGTTGAGGTGTGCCTTCTTTTCCTCAGTCTTCAATAGTAAGACCAATCGTTCTAGGGTACTCAGCCCCCTGAGCTGGAAGACAAAGACAGGGAGCAGAATGAAGCCCTGTGATCCATTGAAATGGGAAAACGGTGAATGGGGAAATGGTTAGCAACCTGCTACACTGCTTAGGCACACACAAGTCTATAGGTCTGTGTAGGATCCAGCTATGGGTGCTGGAGGAGCTGGCAGAAGTGCTCGCCAAGCCACTTTCAGCCATTTATCAACGGTCTTGGCTAACCAGGAAAGTCTCAGTTGACGGGATGTTAGCAAATGTGACCCCCATATATAAGAAGGGCTGGAAAAGAATCTGAGGAACTACAGGCCTGTCAGTCTGACCTCAGTGTCAGTAAAGGCTCCGGAGCAGGCCATCAGGCTCAGTCAGCATGGGTTCATGAAAGGCAGGTCCTGCTTGACAAACCTGACCTCCTTCTGTGACAAAAGGTGACCCGCTTAGTGGATGAGGGAAAGGCTGTGGATGTCGTTTACCTGGACTTCAGTAAAGCCTTCAACACTGTTTCTCACAGCATTCTCCTGGAGAAACTGGGTGCTCATGGCTTAGATGGGCGTACTCTTTGCTGGGTAAAGTACTGGCTGGAGGACCAGGCCCAAAGAGTGGTAGTGGATGGAATTAAATCCAGCAGGTAGCCAGTCACAAGTGGTGTTCCCCAGAGCTCAGTATTGGGGCCAGTTCTGTTTAATATTTTTTCCAACGACCTGGATGAGGGGATTGAGTACACCCTCACTAAGTTTGCAGATGATACCAAGTTGGGCGGGGGTGTTGATCTGCTAGAGGGTAGGATGGCTCTACAGAGGGATCTGGATACGCTGGATCGATGGGCGGAGGCCAATGGAACAAGATTCAACAAGGCCAAGTGCCGGGTCCTGCACATGGGTCACAACAACCCCACACAGTGCTACAGGCTTAGGGAAGAGTGGCTGGAAAGCTGCCCGGCAGAAAAAGACCTGTGGGTGTTGGTTCACAGCTGGCCAAATATGAGCCAGCAGTGTGCCCAGGTGGCCAAGAAGGCCAATAGCGTCCTGGCTTGTATCAGAAATAGTGTGGCCAGCAGGACTAGGGAAGTGATCGTCCCTGCCCCTGTCCTTGGCACTGGTGAGGCCCCACCACAAATTTGGTGTTCAGTTTTGGGCCCCTCACTACAAGAAGGACATTGAGATTCTGGACTGTGTCCAAAGATGTGCAACGAAGCTGGTGAGGGGTCTGGAGCTCAAATGTTATGAGGAGCAGCTGAGGGAACTGGGGTTGTTTAGTCTGGGGAAAAGGAGGCTGAGGGGAGACCTTATCACTCTACAACTAGCTGAAAGGAGGTTGTAGCGAGGTGGGGGTCGCTCTCTTCTCCCAAGTAAGAAATGATAGGACAAGAGGAATTGTCCTCAGGTTATGCCAGGGTAGGTTTAGATTGGATATTAGGAAGAATTTCTTCACTGAAAGCGTTATCAAACATTGGAACAGGCTGCCCAGGGAAGTGGTGGAATCGCCATCCCTGGAGGTGTTTAAAAGATGGATAGATGTGGTGCTTAGAGACATGGTTTAGTGGTGGTTTTGTAGTGTTAGGTTGATGGTTGGACTCAATGATCTTAAGGGTGTTTTCCAACATAAATTTATTCTATTCTATTCTATTCTATTCTATTCTATTCTATTCTATTCTATTCTATTCTATTCTATTCTATTCTATTCTATTCTATTCTATTCTATTCTATTCTATTCTATTCTATTCTATTCTATTCTATTCTATTCTATTCTATTCTTTCCAACATAAATTTATTCTATTCTATTCTATTCTATTCTATTCTATTCTATTCTATTCTATTCTATTCTATTCCATTCCATTCTAACCAAAAGGCCGGTAAAAGAAGCCCAATATTTTGATCCTTGCCCCCAAGTGGGACAGGTTTGATTATCTTTGGTCCTTTCCAAGTAAATCCAAGAATTTTTTTCTATGAGGAGCATCTTCCTTTCTTCCTAGCCACATGGTGTTCTTATTCTGGGCCCTTATCCTTCTACTCGGCCTTCAAAAACTTTGCTCAATCTTTGCCTCTTGGAATGACAAACAGCATTATGAGATGTCTCTATTTACATCCCTGCTGTATCTTCCATTGTCTCCTCTCACTGATCACAGCTAACAGGTCTCTCAGCTCCCTCAGCTCCTTCAGCTCTTTAAGCACGTGTCTTCAGTGTCTTGAACTCTCAAGGCTTCAGGCTAAGGTCTGAAAAGATTAATCTTGCCATCATGGATGCAGTATGGTAAGGGGAAAACTCTTAATAGATACTGATTTTTTCCTTCAAAACTTTGTCTCTCTCATTCTTTGATTTCCTATTAACAAAACACTAAACCAACCCCTTTCAATTAACAATTTACAGTCAAGGAGAAAAATATCATGACAAAAATTTGAAGAGTTTATTACATTTAAAAAGTAATACAGAAAATTATTGTATTGTTGAGGGAAAATTTGGTAAAGGTCTATACTCAACCGTACTGCTATGGGCAAGTCAAAGTTTAAGACATTTCAGTGAGGTCAGATAGAGGGCCTTTTTTTAAACTGCTGTTGTTGAAAACAGAGACTCTATCATTAGATATTAGAATGCTAAAATGTGTATTGAAGGGAGATGGGAGTAAATCAATCCGTTTTGGCATTCTGGGATATTTGAATCCTTCAACATTCATCTGAGTGATTACTAAGGGAGCTTCTTTTCCCTCTTTACTCAGTGGAAATGGTTAACTTTTAGCATGGTAGCTCAATTAAGAAGTAAATAACAGTCTTCAGAAAGTTATTTATCCCATATTTTCCTTCTCTGTTTTTCTGTTTTCTTTTTTTTTTTTTTTGTTTTCTTTTTTTTTGGCTTATGACTGTAAGAATAATAATAATAAAAAAAGGATTTTAATTAATGTCAGTGGAATTTTTTTGATTGATTGCATAGTTTGTTCAGTCTGTGAAATCCAAAGCCAAGACTTGGCTATTAGTATCTTTCATATCCTTGGCACAAAAACAGGTACTGCAGAGTGAAATTTAAGGTACAGCATTTAGTTACATCTATAATTGTTAATTTAAATAAATAAAATACTTCTGCAAATATAAAAGTATCTTTTTTTTTTTTTTCCTATGGACAGTAGTAAAATAATAAATATTTGTAAATGGTTAGGTAAATTCTCTGAATATGGAAATTTACAGTTGAAAATAGATGCAAAAACAGAAAGCTGCCTTAACATTTCTGTTGACATGATTGATCTAGAGAGGTACATGGTAGATATGGGGGAAACAGCTTTTTCTCTACATCTGATTAAACACATCAATATTGCCTCATGACGTTTCTTGCCAGTGTTGAAGATTTCCTCAGAAACAGCAACTCCTTGCGAAAGCATTCAAGCTCCTTAAACATACAGAAAACTGTTTTTTAATACTTCATTTCTAAAAAATACCTAGAAAAGGCAATTGATTTGTTTTTTGTGTACAAGACACTGTTATTTTTAGATATATAAACTAAAAAAGTTTACATATAAAGTTGTCCTGGTTCCAGCAGGGATGGGGTTAATTTCCCCAAGAAGCCGGCAGGGGGCGGGTATTCCATCCCACGTGACCCATGCCTGGGCTATAAGAGGCGCTAGCCGGGCAGGGAGAGTAGTTGCTTCTCGGGGTGGGCTGTAGCGGTGTGGGTGAAGTCGGTGCGCTTTGCGGTGGTATTGTAATCGCGTCTTCATATCCCTTTATCGGTGTTACTATTTTGTTTTCATCTTTCCTTTTGCTGTTCTGTTAAATTGCACTATTTTAACTCACCAGTTTTGCCCTGTCAATATTTTTTTTTTTTTCC
>NW_009647421.1:538751-611694 GCF_000708025.1 Charadrius vociferus | reverse complement strand
TTGCGCAAGCGGCTGAGTGGTTCTTTGTTGCTGGCTGAGGCCAAACAACAACAAAAGTTTATATATAATATAAAATTACATATGTAATGTAAAGTTATTTGTATATAAAGTTTATAATAAAAGTTTATATATATCAGCTAGAAAAGGTTTATATGCAAAACTAACATTTCAAAACTACTTTCCAACACATTTCTAGGAAAAAATCTTTACCAGTGTCAGCACAATCCTCTGTTTGATATCTAGAGTTTGAGCTGATATGTTGTCCTGTTTTGAGGTAAAACAACCAATTTTCTGTTCAGTAATTTTACTTTGCAGCTAAGCCTCTTCTACTACTGAAATTAACAGTATATTGGGCAGAAACTCTTCGCTCTCAGAGTGATGAGACCTATGTTTATAGTTGAGGCCATGGCATGGTATGCAGAGAGGCTCTTGCTTAGACTTACTGCTATAACACTGAAGGGCAGATAACTTTGATATTTGCCCTGTCGGAGGGTCAGAAGCAGAAAAGCATAGGGCCGTGGCACCTACAGGGAGCAGCAGACAGGACAGGTGACCCAAAACTGACCAACAGTGTATCCCGTCCCATCCCATCTGCCTCACACTCAGTGTAAAAGCTGAGGGATCAAATGGTCAGCTCTCTTTCTTCAATGGCCAGCATCTAAGGAGGACTCTATTCATCTACCTTTGATCCTGATCCATGCATTCCTGAATCCGGACCTGGAATGCAGTTCCTATCTGTCAATGAGTCCAGTCTGGGACTTTCCCCGTGCCTGTTGGTGATGTGATTGTCATTCTGGAAGCTTCATACAGTTTTGTATATATTGTGTATATTCCATTATTTTATTTTTTATTAGTATTTCATTAACTTATTAATATTTTCATTAAAGTAGTTTAGTTTTTTCTAAAATCATAAGTCTCTTTTTTTTCTCTCCCTCCTCTCCTTGGAGAGAGATGTAGGGGAGAGCATCTGTCGCTCATTTTCGTTGGCCAGTCTGGCACAAACCACAACATACAGTTTGTTTGGATGTATGAATTATTCAATTTTCTGTCACCAAATGCAAAAATATAATTCATTAACTCATTCAGTTTGTGGCATTCAACAACATCATTATCATCCAGTAGGTGTCTGAAATTAAAATTCCTAAAAATAACACTGTACTTAAGCTGCACTCAATGCAGCCTATGAGAGGACTGATACAATGAATCTACTACCCGTTTTAAACTCTAAGAGTAAGTGCAGTAGTTCATAACATGAAAAGAAACTGTGTTTATGGTCAATTTGACATTCTGACACCTCTCTGTGGCTAACAAGGGACCTTCTTTACAGCTTGGTATGCTAAACACTTGCTTTTCTTCTGAGGTATTGAGCTAGAAAATATGTTGAGTAACTCACCTAGAAATTCAAAAGAACTTCACTAGATTTCTGTTTTCCAGGAAGGTACTCTAGGGGGGCAGAGCATGGTCTGTGGTAATGGCAAACATTTTTAGCAGAAAACTAACTTGTTACAGTGTTTGGAAAAAAAAAAATAATAAAAAAAAAAAAAACAAACCACAAAACCCCCCAAGTGGTAACACACACATACACATATACAAAAAATAATCCAAGAAAAGAGGTGTGCAAAACAAAATTTGACCAGTGATCAAGGAGTCAACAAGATCAACAAGATTTTTCAGTGTTCACCAGATCTGGCTGAAAATAAGACAGAAGGCATTTCTAAACTTTTCTTCTCATAAACTCTTCTAGGTTATTTCCTCTTGTATTGGTTCAGTTTCTTGTAATCACCACACCGGTGTCTGAAAGCTGTATGTGATTGCTAGGCTTACTAATTTAAATATGAAATAATTCAAATAAATTTGTATTGTTGATTCTTTGCCAACAATTGGGATGTGGAACAACTTCAATTAAGTTTAAATAAACTAGTTTCTTAGTTAATGAAAAAAACATCTGAAATAGTCTGGATTTTGTATGTTTTTTTCAGAGCAGCTACTGATATTCACACTAGCAACACTAATTCTGGAAATACTTAAAATTTATGTAACTAAAAAAATAACTACTGGATAAATAATTTTTTTCAAATTTTATTAATGATTTCATCTTTATACTAACATTCCTACTTGTTATTACAAGTCCTAGATTATTGATTACAAGGCACTATCTTGAATTGGACTTCTGTGGAGTGAATCTAACTAGCATGTTTATTTTATCATTAATCTTGTTGGTCATTATATCATTTACTGTTCATTATAGCAAGAGATAAATTGCAGAAATGCTTAATATTGTTAGTTCAGCTTGGCTGCGTCCTTTAGTGACACTAATTCTACTGAGCAGTTGGGCAAAATCAATGTCTGACGCGCAATTTGTATTAAATTATGCTTGTTATGTGATTGAATCAACACTACACAGAGTTTTCTCAAGTTAATTGATCAACTCCTACAAAATAAATTAATATGATACATCAAACTTAAGCTGAACTGTAGACCAGAACAGAACAAACGTGAGCACTGAATGAAAGCCAAGTTGCATCAGGGCACACAGGTCCAAGTAATCATGATGCATTCCTTAGCCTAGATAGCATTAGGAAGTCACATTTTTGTGGTTTGAAGAAAATACCAAAATACAAGTTTTAAATAGGATTCATCAGCCAGAAAGCATATGAATTTCTCAGGGAAATTCCCTGAGATTTTTCTTTTTTCAAATTGATTCCCAAAATTTTATTTAGATTCCAGTTTAACAGAGAAATTATGCCTGCATATGACTCAGCCAGGGATTCAATTCCTTACATGCCAGACATTAAGCATGAAGTCACTGCTATTTTATCCAAATGTGTTTAAGAGGGATTTGACCATGCCTTCTCTTCTAGCTACCAGTCACTTCCTAATTGTGAATTCCTAATTGTTATTCTATGTCTGCTGCTCATCTAAGGCTTTCCTCTTTTGGAAATGAGCCATGTTAGTTTAAAGAGCATTTTGTGAGCAGTTTAAGTAGGAAAAGAAAGGAATGGAAGTCCTTGTTTGTACCTCATTCCCCAACAGGATTGGAGGGGTGACTTGAGAGGCAGCAGAGAAAAGATTTTTTCCTAAGTGAGGGTAAGGGGAGGGAAGCGACTTAACTGTTTGGCCACTTGTTAGCCTCCCCTTTTACTCTGACTGATCATGGCTCATGTTTTGTTGTGCAGGCTGCAGATGGGTAGAGGGCAGGAGACATTCTTTCAGCTGACAGATAATCTTTCCTAGCAATCATAAATAATCTCTTTCAGGTTTCTTTCTGATTGCTGGTGTCTCTGTCTCAATTTATTGCTGGGCTATGAAGACTTTTCACCACATGAAGAGATATTCATCTCACCTACCTTTTGGCATCTACAATGCAAGTCTCTACATTGAGTCCTTGATTTATTCACCCTAGGCTTACTTTCTAATCCACAGGGAGAAATCATGAATTTCTGGGGCAGATCTCCTTTGACCTATATTAGACAATTACATTAGTATGAGATAAATCTCATACTAAAAATGACCACTTCTGTTCTTGGGCTATTTGGAGAGCAACAGCTGAATAGCTCAGAGGTTATTCTACAGATGTAAATGTCTGCTAACATATATACTTGTTCAGATATCTTTCACTCCAGGTTCCTGTCATCTCATAGGTTTGAAGTGCTGAATCTTAGATTCAAGTATGGAGATACCTGTTCTGGGACCCACCAGAGGCAGGCTTTTGTTTCTCCAGTCTATTTTACGTAACTTCTACATGTATCAAAGCCCAGGATGTGCAGAGGCCACTAAACTGGATGAAATTGGTTTGTTCATTTGTTTTCCATCTTAATTGGGCAGAAAACACTGAATGTCTCAACATTTATCCTAATTTCTGGCATAATGAATAGAAGTCTAAAATGAAGAGTCCTTTCAACTCCTTGAATCTTTCATGTAATCGTAAAGAGTATATAAATAAGGGACTGACTCCCTTGTTTTGGGTCTATAACCAATTAATGGAGCCACTCATTTGCAATCATTATATGTAGTACAAAATTGTCCAATATTTTCATTTGTAAGTCCATCATGTTACTAGATTTTTAGATTATTTTGGTTAATAATTTGTAGAATATTTTGGTTAATAAAGTTATTTTGGTGAATAATTTTAAATCTGCAAGTAATTGTGAAATAACCACACTGTGGTGAGTTCTATATCTTCTTTATTATTGCCCTTAATAAGGAGATTGTAGGTGGACCTGTAATACAATCTCAAATGAAATGTTAGAACCTAGTTTGTAAAATTCGGCACAATAAAAGATATTACGTGCAAACTATGAATTGAACTTTATGATAGTCTGTGGGTTATACTTTATAAATGCTGTTTGAAAGCACTGATGTAAGTTTTCCATGGTATCAAACTTTATTTAAATACCTGCATGTTATCCTTTGTGCTTGTCTTCTGTGGCTCCTACGCTAAGAGGTTTTCAGTTACCCATTACAAATATTGATAAAAAATCACAGCAATATAAAAATTAATGGATCCTATTTGGAACTATTCCATACTTTCTTAGAACTGATTGTATAAATATCATGAGTGTATGACAAAGTTTGGCAGCACAGTTAGGGCTTACTTGGTTGGTGAATCAGTTCTCCCTCAGAAATAATTCTATTAAGTGTGTTTATTGTATGTAAAAAATGTTAAAAGTCTATTAGATCAATACTGAAATATCTTTTCCAGATTAAAATTTCAATAACATTTTTGTAAGAAGATAATTGCAAAACAATGAGTGTACATGCAATATAAAACTTCGGAGAAGCTTCTCTGTTGAAATAAAATCATCTCAAAGGAGGTGATTCTGCCCCTCTACTCCACTCTCATGAGACCCCACCTGGAGTAGTGCATCCACCTCTGGAGTCCCCAACAGAAGAAGGACATGGACCTGCTCATCCAGAGGAGAGCCACGCGGATGATCCAAGGGCTGGAGCACCTCTCCTATGAGGAGAGGCTGAGAGAGTTGGGGCTGTTCAGCCTGGAGAAGAGAAGGCTCCAGGGAGATCTTATTGCCACCTTCCAGTACCTAAAGGGAGCCTACAGGAGAGCTGGGGAAGGACTTTATACTAGGGCATGTAGTGATAGGATGAGGGGGAATGGCTTTAAACTGGAAGAGGGCAGGTTTAGATTAAACATCAGGAAGAAGTTTTTCCCTTTAAGGGTGGTAAGGCACTGGAACAGGTTGCCCAGAGTAATTGTTGAGGCCCCATTCGTGGAGGTGTTCAGGGCCAGGCTGGACGTGGCCTTGGGCAACCTGGTCTAGTGGGAGGTGCCCCTGCCTATGGCAGGGAGTTTGGAACTCAATGATCTTCAAGATCCCTTCCAACCTAAACCCTTATATGATTCTAAGAAAATATTGTGGAGCAGAATATGTTCTAAGTCAACTTAATTTAACATTTACATAAGGTAGCTGTCTCTGAATGCACTGCTTGGGCCTTCTGAGGTGGTTCTTATCACCTTTTCTTCCTTTTCTTTCTTTTGAAAGACATTTCAACAGGCTTCAAAAACATTTTCAAAAGTGGGGAGAGGTTTGGTTTTACTATACTGTAGTTTTCATAAGGGGAATTAAATGTTTAATATATCTTATTTCATTGCATGACAGCTGTCAGTAACCCCTTTACATCTGTACTGGTAAATGGGTTCTCTCAACTTTTAAGAGGGACAAAAGCCAAAGAATTCTATAGCAGATAGAGCAGAGGTGAAGTAGGTCATACGCTGCTCATGTTAAGTTACATATCCAGCACCATAACATTCTTTAGCATTCTGTAAAATAGAAAGATCTATGTGTATGTGTATGTATGTTTGTGTATATAAAGAGGAACGTCAGAATTCAATTTGCAGTAAAGTCCTTAAAACTAACCATGAATATGCTCTTATAAGACATGTTTTCATCTTCATTCAACCACGGATTGAGTATGATAAATACATGGGATATGACTCAAGCTGGAGTTAAGCTTATGAAGGCTTCTGACAACAAATAAGACATGGACATTCTTTTACTGCAGAGATGATGATTTACATTACTAACTCAGGTCGTGCATCCCTGAGTATCAAATATGTACATGATTTGATCAATGGCAATTAAAAATTACATAAGTGAGAAATGATGTTTCTGTCAAATTAGTTAGACTGCAACGTTATGCTCTTTACACTGAATGGGAGTTTGAAACTCATTGGAGTTCTCATACCACATCAGAACCTCTGTCCGTATAGGAAAAAAGTGCTTATAAGACGTGTAGAATGTATTATTGTGACTGCAATTTATAGCAACTTCCCTGTCCATATACAGCTGAAATGGTTATGCTATTACAATGTGATATAATTTTTTGTATCACTCAAGAAGGAAGCTATGAAAGATATTTTTAATTATTTTTTTAATGCTACTGCTATCTATGGTATAGAAGGCCATCTGTCTAACCTTTCACCTTTTTTTTTCTTTTCTTCAAATCAGATTTGCTTTTCTTTGAATATTTTATTGTAAACCCAATCCTCAATATTAAACTACTGACAAATTCAGCCTTTAGACCTAGGATGCTCTCCTTGATTTGCAACTGAAAAATCTAAGTCATATCCTGTCACCAATCTTTAAATATAATGATTCTTGGAAGGTGCTAGAAAGACCTGTTTAAAATTTGATGTCATTATATGGTTCACTATGAATAAAATTCATAGTGATTTCACAAGGTAAAAAGACAATGAAGGAGACATCAAAGACAAAACCTAGTTGACTAAAAATATTTCATGTGTTTCTCTGCCCAGAAAGATCATGGAACATACACTTCTGGAAACTACGGTAAGGCACATGAAAAATAAGGAAATGATTGGTGACAGCCAACATGGCTTTGCTGAAGGCAAATTGTGCCTTACAAATTTGGTGGCCTTCTATGACAGTGTTACAGCATTGGTGGATAAAGAAAGAGCAACTGACGTGATCTACATGGACTTGTGCAAAGGATTTGACACTATTGTCATCCTTGTCACTAAATTGGAGAGACATGGGTCTGATGGATGGACCACTCCATGGATAAGGAATTGTCTGTATGGCTGCACTCAAAGAGTTGCGGTCAATGTATTGATGTCCAAGTGGTGACCAGTGATGAGTGGCATTCCTCAGTGGTCAGTATTGGGAGCCGTGCTGTGTAACATCTTAGTCAGCAACACGAACAGTGGGTTCAAGTGCATCATCAGCAAGTTTGCAGATGAAACCTAGCAGTGTGGCGCAGCTGATTCACTAGCAGGAAGGGGTGCCATCCAGAGGGACCTGGACAGTGGGCCCATGTGAACCTCATGATGTGCAACAAGGTCAAGTGCAGGGTTCTGCACTTGGGTTGGGGCAATCCCAAGCACAAATAGGCGGGGAATGGATTGAGAGCAGCCCTGAGGAGAAGGACTTCAGGGTGTTGCTTAATGAGAGGCTCAACATGAGCTGGCAATGTACACTCACAGCCCAGAAGGCCAACTGCATCCTGGGCTGCAGCAAAAGCAGCATGACCAGCAGAGCGAGGGAGGTGATTCTGCCCCTCTACTCGGATCTGGTGAGACTCCACCTGGAGTACAGTGTCAGCCTCTGGAGCTCCCAACATAAGAAGGACATGCACCTATTGGAGTGGGTCCAGAGGAGGGCCACAAAGATGGTCAGAGGTCTGGAGCACCTCTCCTATGAGGACAGACAGAGAGTTGGGGTTGTTCAGCCTGGAGAATAGAAGGATCCAGGGAGACTTTATAGCAGCCTTCCAATACTTAAAGGGGGCCTACAGGAAAGATGGAGAGGGATCCTTTATCAGGGAGTGTAGTGATAGGACGAGGGGTAAAAGAAAAAAAAAGACAAACCACAAACTTTTCACAAGGAAAAAATTAAAAAAAAAAAATCCTACAAGTACAGATATCCTTTTCTTAAGCATTTCTTAAATCTACCATTTTCCACAGATCACAGGCTTCCCAGACTTACTTAACATCAGGAACAATAACATAAAAGACACTGTATTTATTGATGTGATCACACACACTTTTGATTGACACAGTATTTTTTAAAGTAGGTACTGGTAGGCTTGTAAAATGCCTTTGAATTTTATAATATTTTTGTGTTTGATGACAGTATGGGAATCTATGGAAATCATAGCACTTATTGCTCTTTACAGTATTTTCAAAGTATCAAAATCTAGGTTATTTTTGTCTTCGATGTACTACTTTACATTTTTTATGGTTCCTGTGATTTCTATTCTGTTGTAAAATCTTATCCTGGGACTGTGGCTTTGTTTTTGAGATCAGATGTTTGATGTATATTGAAATGCTATTTTACAGTTTGTGCTCTGTGATTCCTGATAATCCTTGCACTGAAACTGATACAATTTCTATAAGGTTAACATAGCAGTAGACTGTTGAATAATGAAGTAGGATTTAATCTGCCTAAAAGCTAATTAGATGAAAGATAAACAGGTTTAACAGCACTTCTTGAGCCAATTTTTGTGTTAATCCATGCATTGTTTAAAGCATATGTAAGGCAACCCATTCTCAGCTATTATTGACTCTAAATATATTGGGTATTTTTCATAGTCATTTGCCTACACACATTCGTCTTATTTACTATGTTTCAACCATACATTACCTTTAATTATCTGAAAAATATCACATATACTTTGTGTATTCATAAGAAAAGCAAGTAACAGGAGAAACATTATCCTAATTTGCATGTGCTAATTGGGAGAATATTAATTCTATTTTTTAAACAAGTAATTTAATATTTTGGTGAAGATATGACAATATTTTCAATTAATTACATTAAATCATTTTCAAATGACAAGGTTTAATAGTATTTCTTCTAGATCTGTTGAGAAAAGTTTAACTATAATGAATATCTTAGTGTATTGTTGATTGACCTCTGGTACATCAACATATGCTCAGTTTGTTCTTCTTTTTCCTCCCTCAGACACAGGACTAGTGATTAATATCTCTTGTTGTGTTACCGCGGTTGTTAATGAAAAACATTGGGTGTTCCCTTCACAACACAGAGTGCAAACTCATACAAAAAAAAAAAAAGTATCACAGGTGAACTCCTTATGAACACTTCTAATTGCTTAGGCACAGTGTTTGAAAATCTCAAGTAATTTGCCATTAAAATAATGAATAGCATAAACTGTAATTTTTCATAGTAATTAACTTGTGTCAGCACCATTATTTTTCATTAATTATGAATGAAAAAGAATGAAAGATCACCTGCAGGAACAGATGTGTGAAATTGTCTCTCTGGTTCTGTTGTAGCCTTTTTTTCTTCTTCCCTCCAACAAATTATATTGAGAAAGGGATGCAGCCATGCAAGAATGCAGATGGTAGAGACTGTCCAGGAGAGACTGGGAAAAAAGGACATTTAATAAGCTTGTTGTCTGTGAATACTTTAATGAAAAATGCAGTTATTACTAGCAAAAAAAAAGGAAACAGCAAAAATTCTGAAACTTTTTGTAGCTTACAGCTGTAAGAAGTTAGGAAAAGCAATCTGGCAGTAAAATTAATTGGTTTTTTTTTATTTGTTTTTGTTTTCAAATGGAAAAGTCTAATCGCATAGTTTAAATATTTATGTCTCAGTTTAAACTAATTAAAGACCATTATAGGAAGTATTTCATAGAATCATAGAATTGTCTAGGTTAGAAGGAACCTCTAAGATCATTGAGTCCAACCATCAACCTAACACTACAAAACCACCACTAAACCATGTCTCTAAGCACCACATCTATCCATCTTTTAAACACCTCCAGGGATGGCGATTCCACCACTTCCCTGGGCAGCCTGTTCCAATGTTTGATAACGCTTTCAGTGAAGAAATTCTTCCTAATATCCAATCTAAACCTACCCTGGCATAACCTGAGGACAATTCCTCTTGTCCTATCATTTCTTACTTGGGAGAAGAGAGCGACCCCCACCTCGCTACAACCTCCTTTCAGCTAGTTGTAGAGTGATAAGGTCTCCCCTCAGCCTCCTTTTCCCCAGACTAAACAACCCCAGTTCCCTCAGCTGCTCCTCATAACATTTGAGCTCCAGACCCCTCACCAGCTTCGTTGCACATCTTTGGACACAGTCCAGAATCTCAATGTCCTTCTTGTAGTGAGGGGCCCAAAACTGAACACCAAATTTGTGGTGGGGCCTCACCAGTGCCAAGGACAGGGGCAGGGACGATCACTTCCCTAGTCCTGCTGGCCACACTATTTCTGATACAAGCCAGGACGCTATTGGCCTTCTTGGCCACCTGGGCACACTGCTGGCTCATATTTGGCCAGCTGTGAACCAACACCCACAGGTCTTTTTCTGCCGGGCAGCTTTCCAGCCACTCTTCCCTAAGCCTGTAGCACTGTGTGGGGTTGTTGTGACCCATGTGCAGGACCCGGCACTTGGCCTTGTTGAATCTTGTTCCATTGGCCTCCGCCCATCGATCCAGCGTATCCAGATCCCTCTGTAGAGCCATCCTACCCTCTAGCAGATCAACACCCCCGCCCAACTTGGTATCATCTGCAAACTTAGTGAGGGTGTACTCAATCCCCTCATCCAGGTCGTTGGAAAAAATATTAAACAGAACTGGCCCCAATACTGAGCTCTGGGGAACACCACTTGTGACTGGCTACCTGCTGGATTTAATTCCATCCACTACCACTCTTTGGGCCTGGTCCTCCAGCCAGTACTTTACCCAGCAAAGAGTACGCCCATCTAAGCCATGAGCACCCAGTTTCTCCAGGAGAATGCTGTGAGAAACAGTGTTGAAGGCTTTACTGAAGTCCAGGTAAACGACATCCACAGCCTTTCCCTCATCCACTAAGCGGGTCACCTTGTCACAGAAGGAGGTCAGGTTTGTCAAGCAGGACCTGCCTTTCATGAACCCATGCTGACTGGGTCTGATCACCTGGTTGTCCTGCATGTATCACATAACAGTACTCCATAAATGTCTTCTCAAGTGCTCTGGGTGGTTTTGTTTTTTTTTGTTTTTTGGTTGGCTGGTTGATTGTTTTTGGAAACTTATCAAGGCTGATAAATCAATGCATGCATTCCCTTATACATTTGTGGATGTATTTGTGTTCCTCCCTATACATATGGAATGGGTGTATATTGAATTTATAGACATTCACCTAAGGACAGAAAAGTTAGAGAATAAACTGGCAGAAGGTCTTTGTAGCCTGGTACTTTCTCTCTGAGAGCATTCAGTAATGGATGACTAAACTAGAACATGAAAGAGAAAACTCCATGACACTGTCTTTCAGTCACATTCCCACCACTGCTTTTGACAATTTGGCACAATAACTTACTAAGCCAAAAAGTCTTAAAACACTTTCAAAATATTTTCAGCCTTACAGGACTAAAACTTATCCTTGAAGTAGATTAAAAGTAACAAGTACAAAATAAACGTAATATGTAGATGACAGGTTTTGAAATGTAGAGGACGTTTCCTATACACTATTTATTGTAACACAACTCATCAGTCCCTAGTTAAAAATTTTATAAATTTATTTCACATATGATCCTTCTCTCACACAATATTATCTTTATATTTAGGTTCTGTTCTGTTGGTTTTGCTCCAAGGGTTTTGAATTAAAAAGGGCAAAAGTGTTATTAACAGGAATGCATGAACAATTCCTGAATATATGTTTGAAAATGGAGGCAAGACATATCAGGGGATTTTCAGTAAAACTGTATGCAATATTCAACATAAATCAACAGCTCTTATGGTTTGTCCTTCTCAAGGTCACCTCCCTTTTTTGGAAGCATATGAATCTTATGGAACATTTCATATAAGGGAAAAGTCTTAAGTGGGAACTATTTCAACTATAAATGAAAAATAGTTGCTTATTTAAAACCTGGATAAGGAAAATTAATTAAGAAATAATCCAACAATTGAGATTAAAAAGGTTATAGGAATAAAAAGTGACATTAACATGTCATTATTTGTCTTTCCCATGTGGTATAATTAATGTTTTTACTTTCATTGCTTAGGTTTCCTACTGGTTAACGTTTCCTTCCCTAGTAACAGCCGACATAAGTACTCACCCTGGCTTCAGAGATGTCCTTATTTCCCTTGAGTAACTCCAGTTATCAGGTATCTTTTGATATGAAATACAAATTCTTGCATTCCCAAGTTGCTATCAACTTGAGACTATATGGTGTTTTGCTGCAGAAATCCAGGACATCAACTGTAAGTCTTAGAGCTAGGGGTGAGGTAGGGAGCACTGATGAGCAAGTTCTGGTTAGGCACTAAGTGGAGACCAGGGAGCCCCCTGGCCACCAGCAACTCTGCATCAGCTTCTCGGGCATTTGCTTCTATGATTATGGCAAGACATAGAACACACAGGGAAACCAAACTTTTCCACTGAACAGAAGTATGTGTAAAGTACAATTCTAATGATCAAAGAAAGGAAAAGAAACTTTTATTTTCTAAAAATTAATTGTCTGGCTTGCAACAAAATGACTAACTTGGAAATCTAGGGGAAGTGAAAACAGATATAGTTGTAAATATAATTAGCTTAAATGTTTGCTTTCTATGACAGATCACTTGCAGAGAGGAACTGAAGCAGAATAGCTCGCTACTGTTTTTAATGTGATACGTGATTTCTTGAGAATGGGAGTAAAAATACTAAACAGAAGGAAGAGCTCTTCCTTGTCAGTATTTTGCGTTCTTATGGATCATGTAATGTTTTCCAGGTCAATAGGAGACCTGTAATCACACTGAGAATACTGAATCATGTTTTAAGATTTCATCTTTTATAAAACAATATAAAAACCTGAGAAACCAGACATTAATTGGATCTTTTGGTCATATACGCCACAACATTTCCCACAGTTTTCTAGTTTGCCTACAGTTTTCTTTACTACTCTTTATTTCAGTTAGTCTTTGGTAAATAAACAACATATTTTTGTTTGTATATTTGCTTCTTACTGCTAGTTCAGAGAAAAGAAAAATTTTTCAGGGTACAAGGAAGTAGAGTGGTTATATTCAACATTATTCAGTACCAGAGTGAGGATGTGACTCTCACCTTAACAAAATAGTTTTGCTGCATACATCTCCGGTGTTCTGCTAGATAATATATTTTGCTTGAATATAAGCAACATTACTGTAAAATCACGTATGCTTTAAATAAATCGTCTATAAAGGAACCACAATGGCATAGGGCATGTATTTCTATAATTACTCAAGCCTCAAATGCAGCTGAGAGCAGAGAAAAAACTTACATAAATAAAGCTACCAGGGAGTTAGATGAATCAGCACTTAAACCACAAAGGAATACATTGAAATTATACATTATCATATGTTAAATAAGGATAAGTCTCAAAAAATTGAAATAATTAAAATCTCCCTAACAGATACATTCATGAAGCTATATATTTGTATTTAAATATTTAATTTAACCTAGTGGTCCAAGTTTTGGTAGTTTAAACCCAGGCACTCATCTGTAGTATTGCAGCTTACATCTGCTGAGAACCCGGATTCTCAATAAATACATATCCTTATTAATTCAGGAATGCATTGGAAAGAGGACTAACAATACTTCCTTATTCACGGTCAAATTTTAATTTTCTTAACTGATTAACAAGAAGACGGTTCTAATATCCTGTACATAGCTCATAAAAAATAAGATCCAAACAGCAGCTTTGATCAAGACATTATAGATTTTATAATCCTAATATTGATTCTATTTGAATATTACAAGTCCCTTGTTTGAATTAATTTAATCTAAAGTCTATTTTCAATATATTACAATAAAAGAAACAGCAATATGGAAAAGAGAAAAAATCACACATATTATTTTGAGACATCCTCTGGTTTTGCAGTACATGTCTAGTGATCCTTTTTTTTCCATTAAAATTTGTGCCAAAACCTTTCTAATACAATCAAAGCAGAAAAAATAATATTGCTTACTGTAAACAGAGAATCCTTCTTGTAAAGGGAAATGTAAATTGTAGCCACGTGTACCAACTGTGGTTGCACAGTATGGACACATTACGCACTGCACTTTGAGTTTTGATAAATGTTTTAGCATGAATAAGATTGGTCCTATTAAGATGGTGTTAAGGGTTAAATTTAATTCAGCGTTTACAGTGATGCAGAATGTTTGAAACCAGATAGAAGAGTCACAAATAAGTCATTATAAAGCACCAAAGTAGTCCTTATATTATATTACCTGTAGCACAAATAACAGTCTCTCAAAACAAATTTGCCCATCCAGCCCACATTATTTGAGCTGCAACATTCTAGTGTCCCAGCTTTTAATAAAAGGTATCTACTAAAGGAGGACTCTTTCCTACAAACTGTATGTCCTTATCATGGTAGAAGGACTTATATATTTCCATGAGCTTGATAGACCTACCTATCAGGAGAACTAATGCTAAGCTAAACAAGTCAAAAGTAAATCTTCAATGTAAGCACTTTTCTAGTTATCTAAATTTTGGAGCTAGGAAATGTCTTTACCCAAATAAAAAAGCTTGGCAGAAAGAAAGAAATAGACAATGGAAAAAGGGGATGTCTGAAATGTTCAAACATTTGAAAATGTTACAAGACTGTGATGTGCTCTTGACAAGTTTTAAGCTGCTTGCCAAGGAAAAACTTGCAGGAAAAACTATGATAAACAAAACAGGAGAAGGTTTACTGCAGCTGTTTGTGTTATCAGAAACACCCACTATCAAAAGAGTCAGTAAATGAATCTAATTTTCCAAGAAAATTCCAGAATTATCAGAATCATCTCATGGAAGAAATAGAAGGTTAAAAAAAAAAAAAAAAGACTGATATGGCTTAAATAAGAATAGTTGTTAAACCGCAAAAGTATCCTAAACCCCCCACAATACCAAAGAAACTATTTTCAAAGAGCCTGAAATATTCCACTGTGAGATGGGGCTCTGGGAAAATAAGATTCAACCCTTGAAAAAATTTCAGTGACAATAAAACTTGGAGTACAACTGGGGAACTGAATGTCTCACTTGTATCTGACACTAATATGAGACTGGGAAAAGAAGAAGTAGTTTCCATGGGCTATAAAAATAAGGATAATTGCAAAATGATCTAAAATCAAGGAAATTTTTCCCTCTTTACTAGCTATTTTATGAAAATGCTGATAATCTGACCGTCAGATGGCATACAGAACGTTGAGAACACATTTGTGGATTTGAAGGCACTACCAAGAAAAAAAATTAAAGATCAGTGGAGCTATAACTAGATCTAGGCAATTATTTATAAGCAACTACAGCCTGTTAACTAGATTGTTGGCATTTTGACATCATAAAAATCTCAATACTGAAACTTTGATGCCAGTAAAACCATGAAAAGTGAAGAGAAATGCAAAAAGTCTATTAAGAAGAAGCAGTAAATGCATTGAAATCCCAGTGATCTCACTAGGCAGTCTCATAGCTGTTGTGCTGAAAAAGATCAAGAATTTTCTTTCTCTCTTTGAAGTAAATTTCTATGTTGTTTGAATGAATCTGTAGTACAGTACTGGGACCTGTACTGTTCAACATCTTTGTCAGCGACACGGACAGTGGGATTGAGTGCACCCTCAGCAAGTTTGCTGATGATATCAAGCTGTTTTGTGAGGTAGACGCGCTGGAGGGGAGGGATGCCATCCAGAGGGACCTGGACAGGCTGGAGAGGTGGGCCCAAGCCAACCTCTTGAAGTTCAACAAGGCCAAGTGCAAGGTCCTACATCTGGGTTGGGGCAATCCCAAGCACAAATACAGGCTGGGTGGGGTATGGCTGGAGAGGAGCCTTGAGGAGAAGGACCTGGGTGTGCTGATCAACAAGAAGCTCAGCATGAGCCAGCAATGTGCGATCGCAGCCCAGAAGGCCAACCGTATCCTGGGCTACATCAAAAGTGTGGCCAGCAAGTCAAGGGAGGTGATTCTGCCCCTCTACTCCACTCTCGTGAGACTCCACCTGGAGTACTGCATCCACCTCTGGAGTCCCCAACAGAAGAAGGACATGGAGCTGCTGGAACATGTCCAGAGGAGAGCCACAAGGATGATCCGAGGGCTGAAGCACCTCTCCTATGAGAAGAGGCTGAGAGAGTTGGGACTGTTCAGCCTGGAGAAGAGAAGGCTCCGGGGAGATCTTATTGCCACCTTCCAGTACCTAAAGGGAGAGTACTTTAGGTACTCCTAAAGGGAGTACCTAAACCACCTTCCAGCCTACAGAGAGCTGGGGAAGGACTTTATACTAGGGCATGTAGTTATAGGATAAGGGGGAATGGCTTTAAACTGGAAGAGGGCAGGTTTAGTTTAATCATCAGGAAGAAGTTTTTCCCTTTAAGGGTGGTAAGGCACTGGAACAGGTTGCCCACAGAAATTGTTGAGGTCCCATCACTGGAGGTGTTCAAGGTCAGGCTGGACGTGGCCTTGGGCAACCTGGTCTAGTGGGAGGTGTCCCTGCCTATAGCAAGGGGGCTGGAACTCAATGATCTTCAAGGTCCCTTCCAACCTAAACCATTCTATGTTCCTAAGATTCTAATCTTCCAAGCAATTCTTACAATCCCCAAAATCCCAGTTTAAAACAATCCTACTGCAGGATTAGTGCTAGGAACATCTAAACAAACAAGCACTTGAGTAGCAATGAAGGAAAAATATGGGGAAAAGTAAGAAGGAAGGTGGTCAAAACTGTCATTTCCAGTGCTTCTCTGTATCTTTAAGAACTACTGCTCTGCACTGTCTTGTGCTTTTATTTGATATTCCTCTGCCTATCCACTTACATTTAATGTTTAAGCAATCCATTGAGATGTAGTGTTCATTTTTTTCATACATCCCTCTAGTTATTTGCAGTATTTTAGATTTTTTTCTTGGTCTTTTCTTAATCCTTAATGTATGGATGAGCAGAATGGAAGCATATTTGCTTTCTAAGACTATGTGGTTAATAGTTATTTAGCATAAAATACTATCAAAAGATAGAGGAAAACTAACAAATTAAACCAAGATACATAAACCCTGTGAAACAGGAGATAAAGGAAAGAGTAACAAAGAACAGAGCTTTCCAGTCACTGATTGATGTGTCACTAAAAAAGTCACAAACATTGTCATAAAGAGGAGGTTCTGACAGATCCTTGTATCTGGAAAGACAGGGGAAAATGAGACTACCATGAGTCCCATGGCAAAGAGCAGACTTAGGGAGGGACATCTGAGGGGGTTTGTGGAACTGTGCAGGAGTTCTTACAGAATATTTTAAGGGAACTGTGGATCTGCACAAAACCTACTATAGGATGTTTAGGGGAATGGCCAAAGTTGGGGAAAAGGAGGAATCGAGGTTGATCAGGGAGGAAGATGGGAGAGAGGGGGGTTAAAAAAGGTCTGTCTGAGAGTAAACATGCTGCTGGGCAGTCTGATTGTCTTTCCAAGCCCTTCACTTGGTCACTGCACTACCTTCTTATTAAACCCACTAGTTTTCATGTGAGCCTGCTCTCTGTTCTGCTCAGGTGCAGGTGTGATTTGCAAGTGAACTTCAGGCTGGATCAGTCAACAAGAAGGAGGGGAGCTGCACCTTGAAACAGTCAGTGTCTGAGTTGTTGACCAGGCAAGGGGTAATCGTGCATGGTTATTAGACAGACTTAAAGTAATTGAGGGATCTGTGAACATCTGTGTGCATATGAATAAAGAGAGCGAAGGTGTGTAGGTTTTTCAGTAGGATAAGTTAGTCCTTGCCAGCTTGAAAAAGGAACAGGACTGGACCAAACCGCTTGTGACTGTGTTTCCCCAAGGGCTGGTGAAAACACTTCTCTCTGTGGATTTGCACAGGTGACTGTGTGCACAGTGGCACCTTTGGCACAACTGCTCAACCTCACACAGCAGAGCAGCAGAAAGCACACTGAGAGGAGAAATCCCCTCCATCCTAGCATCCTTTGGAGTTGGCTGCCGTTAACTCTTGATTTCTCTGCTTCTCTAAGTCTGGATGGCACAGTGAGTGACTAACAGCATGATTTTACACATGGTTATATCGAAATACCCCCTCCTCCCCCCCCCTTTTTTTTTTTCTTCTAAATGAACTGATGTGTAAAGAAAGAGATTCAGATTATTTAGTACAAAAGATCTTCCTCACTTTTATGTAAAAGTCTATCACCCTGTATGCCTGTAAACATAAGAAAAAGCAGTTTAAAATTGTAGAGACGCACTTGGAGATTATTTCAAGATTCCACAAGTAAAACCTCCATTAGTGGAATTCCCATTAACAATAATTGTTTCTGAGATCAATTAAACACATTTTAATTCCTTCTAACACTCCTTCTCCAACTCTTTAAACACTCTGTGGAAATTACTGAGTTTTGTTGACTTTAAATTATTCAATTTTAATTGTTCCTGTTTGAGAATCTCTCCAAGTTCTGGTGTAGTAGCAAAACTTGCTCATTACAACAACATGCACATACCTAACCTTGGTTTTTGGGGTTTTTGTTTATTTGTTTAGTTGTTGTTCTGTTTTGGGTGGGTTTTTTTTTTTGTGGGTTTTTTGTTTGTTTTTGGGGGTTTGGGGTTTTTTTTTGGTATTTTTTTTAAAGAAAAGGGTTTTTTTCATAATCTCATCTTCCATTGCATTCTGTTTAATACTTTCTATGTGTTTGTTCTATTGCAGTTATGTTATTTTAAACACTTGGTTCTCAGTGCAATATACTTCTTTTTGATTCTGAGTGGTCAGATTGTCTTCAATAGTTCTAAGTTTTTGTCTTCAATAGTTCTAAGTTTTCATTTCAATTTCCCTAGTTTTCAAATTAAGTACTTGTTTATTGCTATCATTATACTCACCTGCCCGTTTCTGTTAATCATATTTTCTCATGTGAATTGAATGTTCCCAGTATCTCTAAAACCAGAATTTTTGACGTTATTGTTTTGCTACATTTTAAATTGTTCAAATCTCCTACATAATTGCTAACATGAAAATATGACTGACGGTCCTCAGCTGATTTCCCTCATCTTTCTCAAGAGCCATCATGTTGGACTGCATCAGTTTTCTCTGTACAAATAATATAATTACTTGCCATCTGTGAAAATGAAGAAAGGATTAAAAATGTGTTGGAATCAAAACTGAGAAGAAAGACCTCTTTAAAACGATTTTAAAGACAATTAGTAGAATAAAATCCAGTTAGAATTATGGAATGAAAGAAATCCTTATGTGCTTTCAATACTTAGATGAGTGTTCTAAGCCCTTTCTTAGATAGTTATTAGTTTTATCATCAAAGCTGCCATTTTACCCTCTGGTGAACTGGTCTCTCTGTGATTAAAGACATAAAAATCTGAGCTGAACTCCTGAGCACATTGCTAAATTATATGCAATTTATTTAGCAGTTACTGTGTAATTAGTGTATCTTAATTTGACCTGTTGAGTTCCACATGTAAGATTTATAATTGCAAGATCAATTTTCAGCTAGCTGATTTCACTAGTAAGAGTTGTGGAATATAAAAATACTGGTTTTTTAAATAAGCATGGTGAAAAGGATTGTATTAGTCCACTTTAAATTAAAATAAGCACATCTACTTACATCTTGTAGAAATTTTTATGACACTAGGGACAGAAGAATATAAAAGTGCCTGCTTAAAACCAAGAAAATGGATTCAGAAGACTCATTTCAGTATGAGTGTGTGCATATATGTATGTATGCATGTCTGCATCTGTACATAATTTAATTAAATAAGCTTATTACTTCCTAAGAAGGCTCTTTTTTCCAAAGAATAGACTCTCCATGCCAGCAACATATGGAAATGACAACAGGAACAAAATCATTTTTAACAAAGCCTGAATACCTCAGGAAGCTTAACTTTGTGCTGAGAAGTTTTCTGCTTTTATACAGACATATAAGAATGTTTAAAAAATTGCTCTTTACAGCGTCAGCAGCCTTCACAAGCTTCTGTATTGTAGAAACGGGACACATTTTAATGAACTGGTCTTCAAAGCAGATAATGGGCTTTGGAGAGAACACTAATCAATCTGTGCATTTTGACTGTACCAGTTGCCAATGGAGTCTTTGTAACAGCAGCCCTGTGCCTGTTAGAAAAAAAAGGAAAAAAAAATTTGGAATGTCAAATCTGAGTAGCCATTGCAGATTCATTATCTAGTATTGCGGTTCTCCCTTCCAGAGTCGGGAACCAATTTATTTTTACCAAAGTTAAATTCAGAAGTTTGATACCTACATAAACTAAGCAACTGATAGATGCAATTAGAGAGAAAGTTGTACAGGCCACAACAATCTAAAAATCAGAGAACAGAGAAAGGAACTGGACAGAAAGAAAGAAGAAAAAAGAGACCAAAAATGAGCAAAATAATGAGCCCATGAAGAACTCAAGGAAGGGGATTTAGTCCTAGAGAGAAACATTTCTATGCAGACAAAAGTATCGCCTCTATTATCAATTGCCTATAGTTAAAATTGCAGAAACATATGGACCACACCTCAGACTGTCCTTCTGGAGCATCTGCTGCAGATGGCCAACTCAGTAGCCTCTCAGTAGGTTTTTGAAGATGAGCCAAGGCCAGGGCAGAAAATTCCAACATGCAGTTAGTTCCCCACTGCCAGTGAAGCCGTGCATATAGATGCATGGTTTCATGCATCCAGGTGCCCAGAGAAACCAGAACTAGGCTTCTGTTCTGCACATATTATTTAAATATGCTTTTGTATTAGCGTTTTTAACAATTCCATTGCTAATAAAGAGAAACTATTTTAGTATTAATTTTTCCCAGTTGGATTTTGAGTGAAGCCATTAATGTGATTTATGAGCCCACATTGAATTTTTCTCCTACTCAGGGTAAGGGAAACAAATACAATTTGACTTGGTGCCCTTTTTTGGGGGGAAAAAAAAAAAAAAAAAGACCAGCAAATAAGTAATTTTTGAGTGATTTGGAATAATAATAATAAAAGATGGAATGAAAAAAATCTGTAAAATCTGTTCAACAACAGTTTTAATTTTTAATTAAAGGCTTAAGAGTATCTCCTTTCTCTCACTTCATGTAGTTGTCAAACTGCGTGGGAAAAATGCTAAATCTATTACCTTTCAAAAAGCAGCGGAAATTCCCAAAACTCACAAAAGAAAAGATGGCAGAAAGCTAGGAAAACAAAAAACCCAAAAGGTATGAAGAAGTCTCAGGGAGAGCAAACACAGTGATATTATTATTATTATTATTATTATTATTATTATTATTATTGATCAAAAATATGTTAATAGCAGCCACCACTGCTATTTTATTCTTCTGTCGTTAGATTTGTGTAAATCCACAGATATTGCACAAAACAGCAGTGTGCAGATTGACACCAGTGTAGTTTCAGATTTTCTAAGTATCAAGCAATATTTGTATTTTGCCACTACAATAGGGGTTTGTAAAAATGTGTAACTCAAAGGCACACCAAGTGGTAGATAAATTGAGGTTCCCTAACTTGCAGATGCTCTGGTACACAAATTCACTGTTTCTTTCCTGTTGGCAAAATGTTAATTTTGAAATACCAGACTCTGCAGTTGTTTCATTGCTGTCCACTTTCACCAGGAATAACTCATTCTCAAGCAATCCCCCATATCTATCCAAGTAAAAGAAGTCCTCCTTTGTCCGTTCCCTATCTATCTAACCTTCAAAATCCCCTCAGAAAACTATTCTGCTGCTTTAGATAATCAATATGGAATTTAACAGAAATATGAAGCTAGGGGCAGCACAAGATTTAATTGAATTAAATACTGCAAGGGCACTGCCTCCCTTTTCAAACATGTTTCTTGTAGCTGCAACAGAAATTCCAGTCAGTTACAGTAGAGTGTTACAAACTGCAGCCCTTGTAACAAAGAATTCATGTTAGTGGTGGTATTGCAGAAAACATGGGAACCTTGATTGCAGTGGGCATTATCTACAATAAAAATAAGTCTCTTCTATGCTCATGACCAGCACTTCTGAGGAAAAAATAACGTTAAGTGGTGTTCGTATCCTTGACACAATATGCAGTGAGATTAAGATAAGCTTCTCTGTGGGTGAGTATAACAAGAGAATTAAAATTAAATAGCAATTTTTACAACTGGAAATGCAGTAAGATACCTGCACATTAAAGACTGCTAACAGTTTAACTTACGAGGAAAGAAAATACACACGTTCTACAGTTTTATTAGGGTAAGCCTATTTAAAAGCCCTTTTCTTCTCTCTTTCTGCAGTGTCTGTAAGGCACCTGTCACCTTGGAACTTAATCCCCTAATTTAGGCAGAGGTAATTTAGGCAAACATGTCTGTCCTACTTATCAGATGCACTACTGCCCTCTGCCAATTAGTGTAAAACAGTAGTGTTTATTCACGATACACAGAAAAATCCCAACTCCATTCAAATCCATAAAATTTTCCTTTAAGTTGGAAAGCGGTAAAGATGCTAAAGCAAAGGAAATCATGAATGTATAAATGAATAAAGGATTATTTACAACAGAATGTACCAGACATAATGGCTTTGTCTGCCATTGACTGTGGTGACGAAAAGGAACTCTTGCATGCTTGTGGCTGAGCAGAAGTATGCCACAGCATATGCACCCAAGGAATACCACCATGTCATTGACAATCCAGACACAGATGCACAAAGTGTAATTGCAGCCACAGGGAGGGGGAGGATGAGCTGTGACTCATAGCTCTCCACAGCTGCCAGACCCTTATCCCACGGGCTTCCCAGGCCTGGGGCTTGTTGGCAGGCAGTCAGAGAGGAACAGACCCATCTAGAAAATCACCAGTGTGAACAGTTAGGGGACCATGCGGCCAACGTACACAGGGTATGGCAGTAACCTGAGCTTACCTAAATCATGTCTGAAGCAACTTCTTTCCTGAATCAATGAAATTTGGAGAAGCAGATTACACACACTGCCTGCAGCCATTCCCCTGTCTGTCCATGGACACTTTGGCTGGTACTTACCCATCAGCCATGGGCCAACGTGTTGTCCCAGTCTTGGCTCATCCCCATCCCCACAGAAGTGCCTGATGCCCAGGGATGGGGCTGCCCTGGCTGACCCCAGTTTGCCCAGCTCCCCAGTCCCGGTGATCCACATGCCTTGAGTATCATAACTCACAGTAATTCCATTACTCAGTGATTAGGCAGTAAAAAAAGAAAAAAGAGAAATGTATAATATCCTGCTTGTGAAAGGGTAACACCTCACTATGCTCTAAAAATAAATTGTCTTATCTTCAAAAAGAATGATTAAAAAAATGTGGATGGAGCACGGGTATTTCACAGTCTTTATTCCTTGTGTGGTAGCAGCAAGATCTTAAGAGAGTTTCTCCCTCTTCATTTTGTGCCAGGAACAAATTTAAAGAGCTGTGGAAACCTGTATTTCTTTCTCAGTCACCATTTAAGGTATGAATGCAGCCCAGAGACCTATTTCCTTCTAACCTTGCAATTTCATAGCTGAGCATGGCATTCAGATGTATATTGTTGCAACATTTTACAGTGTTCTGCTACAGTTTCTGATAACTTTGTTCTAAGACATGAGGTATAATTACTCCTTAACAGGTTTCTCAAAGCACAACTATAAAAATTGGTTTGTGTTGTGGGTTTCATTTTTTTTTTTTCCCCTACAAGGATCTCTTTTCAGGAAGATATCATGAGAAAGCAAAAGCCTCTTTCCGTATTTCATGACTATCTTGTGTTCTGCGACATCCTCAAAAATCTTTTACATAAAAGACAACTACAGACACTAGAGCTATTTACCTATTTTTGTAATACCTCAATCAAAAACAAATATGACAACACAGACTTCTGTGAACTGAGGGCTTCAAATTTGCTTTAGGCAGGCCACCTACAGTAGTGTGCTCCCTACATCCAGCATATCTGACATCTAGAATATAAAATATACTAGCAAAGTTTTAATTGGGATTGACACTTAATCATGTGTAGAATTGATATGGGATATTGCCAACTAACTTGACAAGTGAAGGCAACAAGCAATTTAATACATCATATCTCAGTTTTCAGATACTTCATATTCACCAAACATCTTACACCTGAGAAAGAAAGTTCCAATATCATAGAATTATAGAACCATTTGCTCTGGAAGGGACCTTAAATATTATCTAGTTCCAACCCCCCCTGCCATGGGCAGGGACATCTTCCACTAAACCAGGTTACTCAAAGCCCCAGATAACCTGGCCTTGAACACTTCCAGGGATGGGGCCTCCACAACTTCCCTGGACAACCTGTTCCAGTGCCTCACCACCCTCACAGTAAAGAATTTCTAATCTAATATAAATCTGCTCTCTTTCAGTTTAAAACCATTCCCCCTCATCCTATCACTACACTCCCTGATAAAGGGTCCCTCTCCATCTTTCCTGTAGGCCCCCTTTAAATACTGTAAGGCTGCTGCTATAAGGTCTCCCTGGAGTCTTCTCTTCTCCAGACTGAATGATCCCAAATCTCTCAGCCTGTCTTCATAGGAGAGGTGTTCCAGACCTCTGATCATCTTTGCGGCCTCCTCTGGACTTGCTCCAACAGGTCCATGCCCTTCTTGTGTTGGGGGCTCCAGAGGTGGACGCAGTACTCCAGGTGCATTCTCACAAGAATGGAGTAGAAAGGTCAGAATCACCTCCCTTGACCTGCTGGCCACAGTTCTTTTGATATGGTCCAGGATGCAGTTGGTTTCCTGGGCTGTGATTGCACATTGCTAGGATGTTGAACTTCTCATCAGCCAAGTTCTTTTCCTCAGGGCTGCTCTCAATCCATTCTCCGCCCAGCCTGTATTTGTACTTGGGATTGCCCTGACCCACATGCACTTTGCACTAGGCCTTGTTGAACTTCATAAGGTTTGCAAGGGCCCACCTCTCAAGCCTGTCAAGGTCCCCCTAAATGGCATCCCTTCCCTCTGGTGAATCAACCACACCATACAGCTTGATGTCATTGGTGAACTTGCTGAGGGTGCACTTCATCCCACTGTCCATGTCATTGACTAAGATGTTAAACAGCACCAGTCCCAATACCGACCCCTGAGGAATGCCACTCATCACTGGTCGCCACTTGGACACTGAGCCATTGACCACAACTTTTTGATTGAGACCATCCAGCCAGTTCCTTATCCACCTACTGGTGCATCCATCAAATATACATGTCTCTTCAATTTAGAGACAAGGATGTCATGCAGGATAATGTCAAATCCTTTGCACAAGTCCATGTAAATCATGTCAGTTGCTCTTCCCTTATCCACCAACGCTGTAACGCTGTCATAGAAGGCCATCAAATTTGTAAGGCACAATTTGGCTTTAGTGAAGCCATGTTGGCTGTCAGCAATCACTTCCATATTTTCCATGTGCCTTACCGTAGTTTCCAGGAGGATCTGCTCCATGATCTTGCTGGGCACAAAGGTAAGACTCACTGGCCTGTAGTTCCCCAGGTCTTCCTTTTTTCCCTTTTTGAAAATGTGGGTTCTGTTTCCCCTTTTCCAGTCAGTGGGAACTTCACCAGACTGCCACAGTTTCTCAAATATGATAGAGAATTTCTCAAATATCGTGGCTTATCAACTGCATTCACCATCTCCTTCAGGACCTGCAGATTTATCTCATCAAGTTCCATGCACTTGTGCACCTTCAGGTTCCTTGGATAGTCTCAAACCTGGTCTTCTCCTACAGTGGGCAGTTCCTCATTCTCCCAGTCCCTACCGTTGCTTTCTGTGACTTGGGTGGTGTGGCTAGAGTTCTTGCCAGTGAAGACTGAGGCAAAAAAGTCATTGAGTAGTTCAGCCTTGTCCACATCCCAAATAACCACGTCTCCCATTTCCTTCTGGAGAGGACCCACATTTCCCCTAGTCTTCCTTTAATCACTGATGTACCTGTAGAAGCTTTTTTTGTTGCCCTTGATGTCCCTGGACAGATTTAACTCTGTTGGGGCTTTAGCCTTGCTAACCTGATCCCTGGCTGCTCAGACAGTTTCTCTGTATTCCTTACAGGCTATGTGTCCTTGCTTCCACCCTCTGTAGCCTTCCTTTTTCTATTTGAGTTTGTCCAGAAGCTCCTTGTTCATCCATGCAGGGTGCTTTTGCCTGACTTCCTCTTTGTTGGGTTGCATCACTCCTAAGCTTGGAGGAGGTGATCCTTAAATATTGGTTAGCTTCCTTGGGCTCTTTTTCCCTCCAGAGCTTTATCTCACAGTACTCTGCAAAGTACAGGGTAGTAAGCTTACTGTGTGCCCTTCTCACTGCCCTAAGGATCTTGAACTCCACCATTTCATGGTCACTGCAGCCAAGGCTACCCTTGAACTTCAGATTTCCTACCCGCGCCTCTTTGTCAGTGAGAATAAGGTCCAGCGTGGCACCTCTCCTCATTGTCTTCTCTATTACCTGAAGAAGGAAGTTATCATCAACACATTCCTGGAACTTCCTGGATTGCTTATGCTCTGCTGTGTTGTCCCTCCAACAGACATTGGGGTGGTTGAAGTCCCCCACGAGGACCAGGGCTTATGAACATGAGGCTGCTCCTATCTGCCTACAGATGGACTCATCTGGTCGGTCTTCTTGGTTGGGTGGCCTGTAGCAGACTCCCACTGTAATGTCACCTGTCCCTGCTCCCTGTTTAATCCTGACCCATAAGGTCTCAGTCAGCTCCTCATCCATCCCCAGGCAGACCTCAATGCACTCCATCTGGTCACTGACATAGAGGACAATGCCCCTTCCTTGTCTCCCCTGCCTGTCCTTCCTGAAGAGCCTGTATCCTTCCATTCCAACACTTCAGTCATAGAAGCCATCCCCACCATGTCTCCATTATGGAGCCATCCGACCATATGCTCAACATAAAACTAAAGTAAGCTCCAGACATAAAAAATACTTTTCCAAAGAATCTGTGGTTTCTAAAAAACATCAAATGAGTTTTTGAAAAAGCAGAACAGATTTTGAACCTAATATGCCACCAGTCCAGATGTACTACAATGTTTTCTGTGTCCCTATGTCCAGATATCATTTTTATCAGAGGTCTCATTGACAAGCAAAATAGCGGGCCAATGCTGAGCCACACAGAACATTAACTGCATCTGTGGAGGAATTAAAGAAGGAATCATTAGAAGACTCAGCACATAATATGGAACAGAAAATTAAAATAAGTGCATGGTACTATATGTGCACAACTGGTAAAGTACTTGTGGTTAATGGATTTTTAAAGCCATGAGCTTTTTTTTTTTTTTTTTAAATAAACTTAGCAGAACATTTTGATTAGTGGAAAATCCATTACTTGTATGACAAGGGAACAACTGACTTTCCAACACAGCTGCTGTGGCCATGGTACATCTATTTGTATACCGTAAGTACGCTAACAATATTATAAATCTTTGTAATAATTTTCTTCAAAACTTTCCACTCTGCAGTTATCTAAGGAGCATTAAACTAAACACCGCATGATTTACAGATTAGGCTGGCCAGCCAGTTTCAATAAACTGGTCACGAGGTGCTGTTAATAGCCAATATCTGAAGAATTTCCACTTAAACAAAGAATCAGTGCTTAGAGTCAGAGTTGTTAAATGCTCATGTTAGTCTACATTAAGAAAATGAAATCAAGGAAGCTAAATAAAAAAAAAATAGAGCACTAATGGTCATCAGACTAAAGACCCTAATAAATTTAGCTGAGTTTCATATGAAAAATTTGGCAGGGTTATTCAAGCAAGATGTGGGTAACAGGTAATCAATATGGTTACTTACACTGCATGGAAGACTGATAGAATATCAATTCCAATGAGAACAACTCTGCAATAGTACAAAAGCAGTGCCAATATGATAAGGAACTATAAATCCATTTGGTTACAATGGGATCATTCAGTATATACACACCGCTTAAGAAAGTTTATAAATGTTATCCCTCAGTCACTACTGCTGGAGGAGACTAAGTAGTAATGCCAGTACATACCATTACGCATGTGCTATTTTCCATTCAGAGCTAGTCATATGCATACTCCAAAGACATTTGAGCGACATTACGCATGTACAGCTCCTATTGAAGTCAATGGGTAAAATTCACAGCTGCCATAGCCTCTTTGAGTGGAATCATTCCACGAAATGAACAGAAAATCAACAGACATATTTGGAAGCAAAATGAGGTTCTATCAACACACTGACATCATTATTTTCCTTGATGACTGGGTTCACTGCAGTTACACAGGCACCAAAAACCCTTCACGCAAATACATCTAAAACAAAACCTGTGATTTTACAAAGCTCCACAATTATATACACTTAGTGTGATTCAGTTGCTTAAACATAAGCAATTAATATCATTTGAGATCCCTAAAGGCATCCTGGCTGGGTGTCAGGATATACAAAAAAGTATAATCACATCCATGTACATGTCTGATATTTGAGAATGTCTGGCCGCATATGTTACGGCAACTGAAGACCACTCAAAGAGTTCTAAGGGAACAGTTTAAAAGTGAGAAGATGTGCATTTTCATAAATGGTGTATTTTGGGGCCAGTAGAGATGGACAAGCATGTTGACGCTCAACAATGATCTGAAAGGAAGAGGGGTCACCAGCTGGTATTATAGAATTATCCTCAAATGCCTCTGACCTACATGTGATTTATCTATCTATCTTGGTTGGCTCTTTTGCAAAAAGATTGCTCACAATTTTCTTTTTAACTCTTTAAGAACCAGTTAATGATGAAATATGGGAGCAGCCTAAACTGGAAAATGTTATCTATGATTTTAATCAAAGGGCTCCAATTTACTTAGCCATTTACTTAGCTATACATGACCTTCTTGTAAGAGAAAGTTGAAAGGTATCTAAAATCTGTTCAGTTTTCTTGATATCCTGAGAGCTTTTGCTACTTGAAAGCAGGATTTTATATAAAATAGTGATTGCAAAACATTTACTCAACAAGAAACACGGTAAGGTTATGGTTGAGATTTGCCCCAATTTTTATTTTACCCCAGAACTGATTCATTTATCTTTACTCAGAGATTAGTAATGTATATTCTTTCCCCAGTAACCAAGTAGCAGTTTTTGCAAAGAATGTTTTATAGGCTATATAGATCAAATTACCAGTAATTCTTAGCTGACAGAGTACCACCGTTTAACTGTCATGTAAATAGATACATATTAGTACTTGAAACATTGATTCTTAGAATGTCTTCCTGCCAACCACCTGACTTTGTAATTTCTGATACTTTCTGCACTGAAAATGGTGTAAAGTGCAGTTGCCAAAATGCTTGGTCAAACATCTGCTGACCAAAGTGCAAATAAGCAGTTTTATGTGTGACTAAAATGTAGAAGTCCTAAGCAAAAATTAATTGATAAATGATAGTTCAATTTATAACTTCCTATACATTTAAAAAAACAAACAAACAAACCAACCAACCAAACGCTAAAACAAGACCTATTAGGTGAATTCATACAGGCAGGAAGTTTTGACATTATAAATTGACTTGTGTGTCTTAGGTACTGGAAATACAACAGCAGCATTTGGGGGCAGATAAAATATTGGTGGTTTTTTGCTTGCCAAAGAATATTCTTTTGTTTATGTTTTTTTCATACAGTCTTAAAAAGCTATACTCAAAGCAATATAGACCTCAAGTTCAACATGCTTTTAGAAAAGCAATTTCTTACTTTAGAAAATCAATTATCTAATTCCCGACATAAAAATCTGGTAATGTTTATATGATAGCACATAATCATTTAACAATTTATATGAAATAGAAGTCTTAAAGAAACCTCAGTTTTAGTAATTATTTTTAATAGTTTCACAGAAACAGATTATACTTTTTCCGTAAGATGCCTGGAATTTGAATCTTTAGAAAGAGGCAAATAGTTTATTGTTAATTGAGAATGTATAAGCCACTCACAGAAAAAAAAAAAAAAAAGCAGATAATAATTTGAAATAATTATAGTATAATCTGAAATTTTAGAGATAACTTTAAAATTTCTGGTATTTTGAACATTGTTTATCCTAGCAAATAATGCATGACACACCTATCTCTAATGAGGGAATCAAGGTACCACTCACATAAATGTTAATATGTATGTCTAAAACTTAGCCCATGGGATAAAAATATTACATTTTTCATTACATGTTTCTTAAAGTGGAAAAGGTTTTATGTGCTCTCCTCAAACAATCTTAAATGTCATTCACGTGCAGCTGCTGAGACAAGCATGTACCTATAGAATCAGCAGATGAAAGATCACCTAAGGAGTTGCTTTGCCTAAGCAGCCTCAACAAAAATGATGTTGCTACCCTTATATTATAGTGCCTTTGTATAGAACCAGCAAGATGAATAATCTTTCTAGTTAGTCACATTATATTTGAGGGGAAAAAAGGAATATGGATCTGATTAAGGTCAAATGTAACCACAATTTAATGTTAATGCCTTAATTTCTAAAGCCAGGACACAATATAGGGTCTCCCTGAAAGGCTCACATTTCTTCTGTGTGAATTCCCACATCAGAAAAACTACAAACTCTGAAGTATGCCCCCCTTGATTATGGAACAACCTTACTGCGATTTAGTATTAATATGTTATTATAGTTGAACAGAGTACTTATTTCTGTTCTTTGCAACCTCATTGCTTAAAATACTATCAGATAAAACAACATTGTTGGATGGTATTAGGTTTAACTTCAAACACTGCTTCTTGCAACTAGCCATAACTAACACACTGCACCATGACACGTTCGGACAGCTGCGTGCTCTATCATGTTACTGAAACAAGTGTTGGGAGCAATTCAGAGGGTCACGGAAGTGCAGCCTTTGAATTCAGGTTCTCTCTTTTCAACCTTTTCAATACATGACAGTCTTAGTTTTTCATTCTAAACAGTCAGGAAATCAAAATGAAAATAGTATAATTAAATCAGTCAGTCACTGAGGCGAGCAGGTCCAGAGCTGGCCCAGTGGGGAAGTGTCAGGGCAGCAGAGACACCAGCCAAGAGCTGGCAGCTCTGGCAGGAGATGTTGATGAGGCCTGGGTATTTCCGGATCAACCACAACCACCTCCCTCCCCCAACCATACAAAACAGCAGAGCGACCAGGAAAGCCACCAACAGAGCAGGCAAACAGGGCACAGGGTGTCAGGCAGGGTCTGGGGTGGCAGTTCATGTGGCAGCTTGCACCGCAGTTCACACAGGACGGTCACTGTCATCCTACCACCTCAAAAGGTCAGTTCAATTGGTCATCATCCTCCCAGAAGGAGCTTAGCTATGGTATCCAATGGGCAGAAAGCTGTGTCCTCTGTGCTCGCCAGAAGAGATGTAGCAACCCAGACAGAGCTCCCACAAAAACACAGCCATCCAGGTCTCAGGCTGCAGGGTGTGCCAGAGCCTTTCACTAGTAGCTGATGGCAGTAACGAGAACAGATGTGTGAGGTGTGATCAAGCAGACGATGTATTCAGCTTGGCAGCAGAGCTACAAGAGGAACTAGAAAGGTTAAGGAGCATCAGGGAGTCTGAGAAAGAGATAGACTAGTGGAACCATGCTTTGCCCTCCCTGAGACAGGGACAGAAACAGGAACATCCACCAGAAAAAAAACCCACAAGATCAAGGAGATCCTGTGTCCCTCCCCACCAGGCAGAAGGCAGCAACTTAAAGGAAGGGAGTGAAAGGAGGCAAACCTATGCTCGGGGCAGCAGGCAACCCCCCTCCTTACCTACCTTGTCTTTTCAGGTGCCTCTATAAAACAGGTATGAGGCTCTGGATGTGGAAAGTCAGTCAACTGATGATGTGGATGGTGGTACATCTACACGAGAGGTGTTGCCAAAGTCAGAAAGGTCCACCTCCATATCATGACCACCTCCACGAGGAAGAAAAGATGAGTTATAGTTGTAGGTGACTCCCTTCTGAGGGCAACAGAGGGTCCAATATGCCAGACAGATCCTCCTTTTAGGGAAGTCTGCTGCTTTCCTGAGGCCGAGGTTAAGGACATCATGGGGAAACTTCCTAGCCTGGTACAGCCCGCAGACTATTACCCATTGTTGCTCTTCCATGTGGGTGGTGATGAAGTTGCAACACATAGTCCAAGGGCAATCAGAAGAGACTTCAGGGCCTTGGGATGGTCAATAAAGGAATCCGGAGCATAGGAATATTTTTCTTTTATCCTTCCAGTTGCGAGCAGCGATATTGGAAGAAAAAGAGGGATTCAGTCTATTAATACATATTTCCATGGCTGCTCACCACCAGAATTTTGGTTTTTTTGATAATGGGGTGGTCTACACAACACCAGGCCTCCTAATGTCAGATGGGATTAATCTTTCTTAAAGGGGAAAGAGGGTCTTTGCTCATGAGCTAGCAGGGCTTACCAACAGAGATTTAAACTAGACTTGAAGGGGGAGGAAGATAATATCAGGCTTATCTGTGACAAGCCATAGGAGAGCACACCAAAGTTAGAGGGACCATGTGCTAGCAAGGCCTCTCAGCCTGTTGCTCTAAGACATGCTGGCTACACTACTTGAAGACTTACGGACATGAGTCAGGGGCTCCTGAGGTAACAGTAGCCAACAGGGGAACACCAGTGAAATACTTCAAAGGAATTAGGTGTGTTCCTCTAAAAAGATGACACAGTAAGCATCCCAGCTGATGTGCTTCTACAGCGATGCATGCAGCACAGGCAACAAACAGGGGGAGTTGGAATCTGCCATGCTGCTAGACAGCTACGACGTAGTTGTCATTGCTGAAACTTGGTGGGACAAATCCCATAACTGGAGTGCAGCTATGGAAGGCTACAGGCTGTGCAGAAAGGACAGGTGAGGAAGGAGGGGTGGAGCCATTGCCCTCTTTGTCAAGAAATGGATAGAGTGTGAAGAGCTGTCTCTGAAGAATAGCCATGAGCAGGTTGAAAGCCTATGGGTAAGAATTAGAGACTGAGATGACAAAGGAAACCTTCTGGTTGCTGTTTATTACAGGCTGCCTAATCAAGGGGAGCCTATTGACGAAGTCTTCTTACTCCAGCTACAGGAGGCATAGTACTTGTAGACTCTCATTGTGCTGGGGAACTTCAGCCACCCTGTCACCTGCTGATAAATTAGCATGGTGAGCTGCAAGCACTCCAGGAGTCTCCTGAAGTGCATCAAGGACTTTTTAGTAGGGCCTGGAATAACAGGACAAGGAATAATAGTTTTAAAATAAAAGAGGGTAGATTCAGACTAGATATAAGGAAGAAATTTTTTATGATGAGGGAGGTGAAATGCTGGAACAGGCTGCCCAGAGAGTCCATAAATGCCCCATCCCTGGAAATATTCAAGACAAGGTGGGACGGGGCTCTGAGCAACCTAATCTAGTTGAATATGTCCTGGCTTATTGCAGGGGGATTGGACTAGGTGGCCTTTAAAGGTCCCTTCCAGCCCAAACATTTATATCATTGTATGAAATCTCTCTGCACATTCATGTAATGAAATCATGGAATCATAGAATGGTTTAGGTTGGAAGGGACCTCAAAGATCATCTAGTTCCGACACCCCTGCCATGGGAAAGGACACCTCCCACAAGACCTGGTTGCTCAAAGCTGCATTCAACCTGGCCTTGAAGACTTCCAGGGATGGGGCACCTACAACTTCTCTAGGCACTCTGTTCCTGCATCTCACCACCCTCAAAGTGAAAAATTTCTTTCTAATATCTATTCTAAATCTACCCTCTTCCAGTTTGAAGTCATTACCCCTTTTTCTATCACTACGTGCCCTGGTAAATCAGAGTCTGAATCAAAATGGTCATCCTCCTTAAATATAAAGCCCTATTCAGACTTAAAATAATTAAGGTAATAATTTCATCCATCTAAGACAGTCTGAATAGGTTTTTAATTGCCATCTGGAGTTATTCAGACTTATTTTGTCACTTCAGCCTATTAAACCTTACAGGTTTTTGCAAAATTGTACCAATGCTCCAACATCTACTTCAGAGAAGTATTTTGAGGCAAATTCTCTTTCAATAGATTGAACATGCACAGAATAATATCACCAAAATGGTGCTACTACAAAATGACTCAACTTCAAGCATATGGGACCCAGGAACTTATGGACATATCTCAGGTTAAAAGAAGCTAAACTTTCAAATGTGATTCACTTTTTTTTTTCTCTGAAAAACACTTCTTAAATGGGAACCTGAAAATTCATATCTTTACATCAGTTCTCAGTTCAGAGCATCTTGACCATGATTCTCTTCAATCACAGAATACAGATGTGTACATCCAAGCACTGAAATTAAAATTTAAGTAGATAATACATATCTTCTGATTTGTCAGATTTTTCATTACTCACAATCTTACCTTTCAAATTTACCCAAGGTTATTTGGACAGTGGCTTGAAGGTAGTGGTTAGGTAGAACATCAAGCAGCAGTGGATAAGCTGTTCAGAAAAACTTGACCGTAACTGCAAGCTTAATGCTTCTTTTCTTGCTTTCTGTTGTTATTTCGAGACATTCATCTCTCTTGTTAATAATAGAAGCCGACATATTCTTCATTTTCAGCCTGTGTTTTCCTGCTATTTCCATTATATTACACTAGACTCGTCTAAAATTTGGTATTGCCTAATTTTATTTTTTAAAAATTCAGTATGAATTTCTTGGATGGGGCAAAACAAAATGCTGTCTCAACTAAAATCTATGAAGCCTCTACATTTTCTTTGTCCTTCACTGCACTTCCTTCCAATGGGTATTTAAAGACCATGAACACATTAATGCCTGCTGATCCTAGATGTCTCCCATTACTTTCTCTCTCTTCCCCACACCTCTTTCTCTGTAAAAAGTGCTGCCAGAGGTTTACCTCAGAATCAAAACAAGACAAGTGGACAACTCTAATTACAGTGCTATACTAAAAGGGCTGAAAATCTTGAGCAGGTTAGAAAACCAGACGGCTATTGGAGACAGAAAATCACGCAAATGGTTTGTGATAGAGAGGTTGACTGAAATGCTAGTATAAGCACAAAAACTAGGACTGATTTTGTTCACTTTGTAGATCAGCAACTTGGAAGAGGTGATGTTCAGTGCCTTGGTGGACTTTGTCACTTAAAAAGTGACAAAGAATTGAGCCAGTCAGCACACAGGTGGAAGAGAGCAGACAGAGTTCAGAATGACTCAGAAAAGCAGCAGCTTGGGCTGATAAGGGGCTTTACTGAGACTAATGTAAAGCGATGAGATTCCTGACAGATAATTCAGACAATAAGTGCACACTGAGAACTGCATTGAAGCTGGGTGAAACAGTTAAATAAAACCTGAGAAGTCCAGTATAGTGGGGTTTTTTAGTAGCAGAAGGTATAATTTGAAAAGTTTAATAGGAGTACTGACTGTAATTTTAAGGAACATGTGTTAGATGAGAATCAAGGTTAGCTTCACAACTTGTATGGGCTGGCATTGTGACAAAGCTCCCTTAAAATTTGCTCTCCTTCTGCTGGAGGACATCCCTTTATTTCATACTTCTCCTTCAGCTAAGCAATGCCACACAGGAAAATATTTCATCAGTCACATGTCAATCACTAGGTTGAACACTCTGTATTCTTGTATATTACACATGAAGACATCACAAGGGGAGATTTCAAGATCTGGAAAGTTTGGAAGAAAGCAAAAAGAACAATTTTTTTTTCTGTGATAAATCTATTAAAAAGTTGCATATGGACACTGCTGTCCCCATGTATTATTGGTCTTAAATGTGGCTTCATTTCCCCCTGACAAAATAACAAGATGTATTCACACCCTTCTGACAGCAATGGCAGAGTAACTAACAGTTTGAAAATATGATTGCAACATCCAGAAAAAAGCTTAACAAATTTTATTTCCTTGAAAATAAATGCTGTCCATTTTCCATGTTTTTCCATGGAGAACTACAAAGCAAACTGTACCATTGAGAAATAAGTTATAGCTCTCTAAGTCTTTGCTTGGCCACCCACCAGGAAACTTTTCACACAACTTGATGTAGCCTCAATATAACAGTGATCCTCAGAGGTCGCACTGGCACTTGCACAAACTGCTATGATAAGCACAGACTGACTGTGCCCTTTCCCTTCCTTCAGCATAGCAGGTCTCTCTGACTTTGGAAAACCATTCCACATGTACACCTGAACTTTATAGTCAATAAGTATTATGTATAATGCAAATAAGAATTTGGCCATTTGAGGTACACAACAAACATGACACATATTGACAAAACCCCTATAAACTTAATTTGTGTTGGGCTAGGTATAGTCATTTTTCTTTTTAAAAGCCTGCTCTAAATGAAATAGTTGATTATGTTCTAACCACTGCAGAAATAAATTAAGAGCATAACATTAAAAAAAGAGCAATGGCCTCATTAAAAACAATTTTGCACAAGCAGTTTACAAGAAAACAGTACAAATCAGTGCTCAAACAACGACTACTGTAAACTGGCAAGGAGTCTTGGTGCTGCTAATCTCCATGCCAGTGGATAGTTTGTGAGGTACAGAGTTACCTGCTCTTAAAGTGACTTAAGAAAGTTATAACAAAGAGGGCAACGCATGGGAGCAATGCAATGAGTTTTCTTGGATTTTAGAGTTACAGACATTCTCTAGGAAAACAAAAAGCCTATTTAATCTTTTTGCCTTTTGTTGTTACTGTTGCTTTTACTGTTTCTAAGATTAAAATATAAGCAAGTCAAAATAAATACCACTTATCTACCTAAAGATATGTTAACAGACTATTGACAGAAGACTCAAAACAAGCTAAAATACTGCCATTGAAAAATGCTGTGTTATTTAAAGAAATAAACACATTAAAATTGAATCATGGGTAGTAAAAGTATTTTGTTACTCATAAGAGCATTACTCCGTCTTCCTCATTCTGAAGAACAGTTCAGCTGTTTCAGTATTGTACCATTATAAAGGGTACTGAGACTAGTATATGTTATTAGGTATCTTGGGAGTGTTTTCACATTTTTCTTTGGATAATTCTGGCTTTAATATTATTTAAATCTATGAAGAGTTTTCCGCTAGTCCAGTCCCAGACAGTGAGCAGCTGATCAATATACGTATCATAACCTCTGTGTCACTTAAATGAAAGTTTATGATAATGAGAGAGAAAACATAAGTAGGAAAATTTCAAACTATCTTAAAGTATTGCTGCTTTAATTAAATATGCATATTTCTTTCTTCTGCCTCTTATTTTAGCAGGGTATTCACAGAATCACAGAATTTTCAGAGTTGGAAGGGACCTCTAGAGATCATCTAGTCCAACTCCCCTGCTAAAGCAGGATTGCCTAGAGCACATTACTCAGGACTGCATCCAGGCGGGTCTTGAAAATCTCCAGAGAAGGGGACTCCACAACCTCCCTGGGCAGCCTGTGCCAGTGCTCTGCCACCCTCAAAGTAAAGAAGTTTTTCCGTGTACTGGAATGGAACTTCCTATGTTCCAACTTGTGCCCATTGCCCCTCGTCCTGTCACTGGGAACCACCGAGAAGAGTCTGGCCCCATTCTCCTTCAACCACCCTTTAGATATTTGTAAGCAATAATAAGGTGTCCCCTCAGCCTTCTCTTCTCCAGGCTAAAGAGTCCCAGCTCTCTCAGCCTTTCCTCATAAGGGAGATGCTCCAATCCCTCAGTCATCTTGGTTGCCCTTCACTGGACTCTCTCCAGCAGTTCCCTGTCCCTCTTGAACTGGGGAGCCCAAAACTGGTCACAGTATTCCAGTTGTGGCCTCACTAGTGCCGAGTAGAGGGGGAGAATGACCTCCCTTGACCTACTGGTCACAAGACACTATTTCAGAAGACACTATTTCAGTATAACCATTTCTAAGTACAAAAACATTCAGGATTCCTTTCTGGGGAATCAAAGCATGCTGGAAACATTAACCTTACTTAGCCAAAAAAAATATTTCATTTTATTTATCATAGTGTTACTCTTTTCTCCCTAGAAGGTATCTATGTTTATAGAAATCTGTAAATCTTTGTGGATTCATAGGTGAAAGCACACAGCATTAAACATAACATTTGCAGGAATGGATGAAAATCCAGCTCTTTAAAGGATGAGAAATATCTAATCTCATACACTGATGAGGCACAGATTAATTTCCTAAGGCTTACGTGGGTGAGCAGAACCCTAAAAGTCTTTTTCAGAAGAGTCTTTTCAAATCTTTTCAGGAAACATTTCAGATTCCTGCATTTTGTTAATTTGTTTTTCTCTTTGAAAATAATGAGAGGGGAAAAAAAGGAATGTTCATGTAAACAAGGGAAAAATGCAATTGCTTAGAGCTATTGTTCAATCTTGTTTCACACAGCCCTATTAATACTTTGCTGTTCTGATCTGACAAATTTCTACAACTGCTCTGAAATCATTATTTAAACATGCACACAAGCATACCATCTTTAGGGCAATTTTGCTAGGTAGATGGATTTTCATCAGGTTTTTAAAGCAAGACTATTACTTAATTTTTCTCTTTCAACCAAAGCGAACATCTGAATCTAGTTTACTGGAGGTAAAAGCCGTTAGGAACAATAAATCATCAGAGATATTAATCCCACCATTTTCTAGATTTTAAGATGTTTTGCTGTAGCAGTAGGCTACCTTTCCCTATGAAAATCCATGATTGCTTGTATAACATGCATAAATTAATGTTTGGAATGTCATCAGCAATGGGTTTGCTGCACGGGAGGGAAAGCCCTGCACTGATTCCTATTGATGCATGTGAGCTTTGCCTTTCATCTTGCAATTTCAGACATATTTAGTTTATGTTTCCATACTATTTATTGTCTGAGTAGGTTGAGGTTTCTACAAACATACCTTTTGGTATTTAGCAAACAGAAATACTTCAAATGTTTTTTAAGTTTAGAATTCTTAGAGAAAATAAATCAGGCAAGAAAATGTTATAACGAGCGTTGGCCTGGCAGAGATTCATTCTTTCTTAAAGTCTTCCAAAGTATTTTCATCTATTAAGTCACAGACTACAAATTAGATTTATTTATTCTAACCATTGCCACATGCCCAAGCTCTCTTTTGTTAATAGCACCGTCGAATCTGGAAATTATATGACAAAGATAGAATTTGTTATTTTCCTGTGAACGCCGTTTCTGCTATTCCTTTGTGGCCTGAAAATTATAAGGATGCTGAGAAAGTAAACTTCTTTTGCCATATCCTACATGAACTCTCAGATGTTCTTCAGGCTGAACTTATGCCTGCTACTGAGTTATTCCTTTCCACTCACCTTTTTTTTTTTTAAATGGAGTAATAGAAAGAGTTATAGGTTCCGTGTAGAAATAATATTTCACTACTTATTAATCTAACTGAAGTATTACTTCAACTAGAAATAGTTTCAAGTCTAATTAAAATCCCATTCAAATTATTTCTATTATTTCAATCAAAGTATTGATTTCAATAGAGCAACAAGTATTTATTGATGTTCACACTATTTTCATGTATTTTTAACTAATTTTGGGGTTAATCCAGAAGTTCTTCATATTTATTTTATGAAATATGTTCCTCCTTTTTGTCTTACAGACATTTCAATGCTTTTAGATCCTGCCCACTACATTTTATAGCATCAGTTTCAAATTTTTGTGCAATATATAACGTTAATTTAAAGAATTATGGTGAAGGCTAATTAAAAGAAAAATTATGCAATTATGTAATTTCTTTTACAGGTTACATTATCTGGTCATCAAGATGATCCTGAGATTATTTTGCTGTCTGTACATTATTTTGCATCTAGAATGAATCTCAGGGCAGAAAAAAAAAAAAAAAGAAAAAAACAAAACAAACCCCAAAACCTATCACTGCTTATGTTAGTATTTGGATGTGAATGCACGTTACAGTAGACGATTATCCATTTTTTATCTTACCCATATTAATTTTAATTGAAAGAAAATTAAAATTGCCTGGACCCTACCAAATACCTTTTTCTACATTCATTGCAAGAGGCATGCTGACTTCTTAATGCCAAGTTGGAAAAAATGTTGTCTGTAACTTGGTGAAGAAATCCAAGGAAAGTCCTTTCTCAGATCCAGATTTTTTAATAATCTTTCATTTACAGTGAATGAACAAGGCTATTCTATGAATAATTCAGCCTTATTTATACCCTAAGGCTGCTAACATTCCTCCTGCATTTTTTTTTTTTTGTAATTAAAGCCATTCTCTCCTTGTCTATACCTCAAAATACTGATGTTCCCTATTGTGTCATGGTAAGCTCAAGCAACAATTCCAACCTAAGATTTTTCTCCTCTCTTGAAACTAATATTTCAGAAAATATACCCTATTAAGCCTCTGAAGACTAACTTATATCACTTCTCCATTTCTAACCCACATCTGATTGTCCAATGAATCTGTTTCATTGCTACATCCTTTTTATCTAAAGAAAATATGTAGTTACTTAATTCCTTGCCTTCTGCAGCTCAGGGCCCTGCAGAGCTCCTGTATACCTTGACAACATAGAACTATATTGGGTTGGGTTGGTGTTTTTTTCCCTTTGTTGTTTTTTTTTTTTTTTTTTCATAAGCAAATGATTTTATGTTTTATATTGAAATAAAATAACTTTGCTATAAAAACTATGAAGATTTTCCTGAATCCTGGAGTCCCTAAATTTCTGAAAACTGCTATAAGGGTTAAATAAAATTGTGTGTTATTTACCACAAAGAGCTAATTTCTGTGCTATAGCATAATCAATGTTTAAAAGTCTCCATGCAAGGCATGAGGAAAGCAAGAGTTAAGGTCACCTGACTCAACTTCAGACTTAATGATCCTATAACTTAAGTTTCTGTCTTCCTTTCAAGAATTGCATTTTCCATTCAATAATTAATTCTTAAATGGATTATTTTCTGTGTCCTGTTTAAGAATATTGGTATTTAAAAGTATTATTAGAAATATCTGATTTTTTTTTCTAGGACAAACTAATAAATCCAATAATTTTCTGCTTCTTAAAAAATGAGACACATTTTGAGAAAATACATATGTCTTCATATATGCAAGTTTTGGAGAAATTCCTTACCGCATCTGAAATGACTTGATGGCATGTCTGAAGAAAGATTACAGGACTCTGTATACACACATGCAAACATAATAACATTCTTTATATTTGATAGTTTCTATATGTAAGCTATCAAAAAATAAAAGAACATCTCTTTTAACCTCAACATGATTGTCATTCACATGCTTACTAACATTACTAACATTTCATCTCCATCCTATTGATCTTTATATTTTAATATTTTAGAAGAAGATTCATTCGCTAGGATTCTATAGCAGTCCATGTTCTCACAGTCTAAATTAACAGGCTATGAGTTTAACACAGTATTTACTAAGACTGAGACATTCCTTTCCATTAAATTTGGTTCTGTTTTGACACTTGTGCTAGTCAGTTCAATGATTGATCATGTTTACATTATGATCATTATTCAGCCTATGAAATTATAAAAACGAAGTGGCCCAGTGGCCCAAGACACCACTGTTTACACCAGGTTAATAAAAACATTATTAGTATCTGGCCCAGCTGCAAAATAGCAAAATTCATTTGCTTAAGCAATACTACCAGAATATACATCCAAAAAATTTGCTTAACATCATCACTTTTCCAGCATGAACAAGGACTTGACAGCATCTTCCTCATGGTTTTCTGTAACACTGTCAAAAAATTACCAACCTATGACATGGAGATAAATGAAGCAGCAGCAGCTACAAAGGTTTCAATACACGTGCTCTAGCTTTTGCAGTCATGTCAAATATCTACCTTTAGTGAGGTTCAAATGGTAATCATTTTGGAATTATAAAAATAAATTGAAACAGATAGGGGGCTCTAAGCTTGCTGTATGAAATAATCTGTAGTATCTATTGGCATCTATCTAATAAAAATGACATTTGAGTAAAAGGTTAAAAAGCTATGCATGTTAGGCTGCTCATATTGCACAAAAAGCCTACAGGATTGGGTTTTATTATTTATTAATTTATAGCCAATTTTTATGTATCATAGTGCCTTCCTGTAGTCAAATGAGCCATACTACTGTAAGAACAACAAGAAACCTCATGCCCTCCACATTCAGATAACAGCTAATATACATTTTATTTGATACAAAGCAAAGTCCTGACAAGATGAAAAGCTTAAGGTATACTCTTTATGCATCCTAGGAGTCCAATAGTTCTCAGAAGAGCATAACACACAGGTACAAACCCAACAGTTTTAAACAACAGGAGTTCTTTCCCAGAATTTCTTGAAGAAGAATTTGTTTATATTTCTTACATATTGATGTACAAAATAAACCTGTTTGGCAAAAATACATAGCAGCATAAAATTTCAAAAAAAAATTATCTTGAGTCAGACCAGAAAAATATGAAACCTTAACTTGTTTAAACACCTTTTAAAATATTTCAAGATTTGTCCTTCAATTTAACAAGACCAACAATTCATCTTCAGGACTACAAGAGTTAAAAGAACTGACCAGTATCTGGTGCCAAAAGGCATCCAGAGTATAAAATCATGTTTTTGAGCAAGACATATAAGCAATGTCTTCCTTTAAAAGCTAGAATGCTTCATTCTTCTTAATATCGTCTTATACCACAAACATTTCCATAGTGTCTACTCGACTGTGGTCTAGGTGCTGCTCTACCACAGCAATTCTGTCTCAATTTATCATTGATGTAAGAGGAATATTTTTGCAAAAGAAAAATATATTGTCAAAATTTTCTGCGTTGGAATGAAGAACTGAGAAATAACTTTGCATTTGTAGACATAATTTTAATTTTATATACCTATCTGCTATCTCAGAACTTTTGTCCTTTATGTGATATTTTATTAATGTAATAACCACAAGTTCTTGAACGGCTATTTGTATTGCCATAATGCTATCTCTATTATCACACCCTCCAAGAATTCAGTGGACTGGTCAAGAATATAAATAAAGCAGATGAAAGGTGGGGAAGTCATTCTCACAGTACATACATAAACATATAAAGTTCATGAAACAAAGTGTGATGCTATGATGGCAGCTGAGAAGGGTTCTGGCAGCAGAGTAAAAAATGGTGAGATTGTAGGTTAATTGTATACTAATTATAATCAAAATGTGAAATAACACTGGCTGGATATGCCCTGCCATGGTAGTATTATTTGCTTTCCTACATATTTTTGCTTTATTGTCTTGAAATGAAAGTTGTGATGGATTATAAACCCCCCTTTAAAAAAGAGAGTTGAGCTTTGAAAAGCAAATAAGTAATTAGAAAATGGTTTGGGGGTTTTGTTTGAGGAGGGTAACTTAAACCTTATTTTCTTATTATAGAGATTTTTGCATGGATGACTGTCCTGGTTTGAGGACACGTCACCATGACAATGACACTCATGATTTTGTCAAAAAGGAATACAGTTTTCTCATTTGGGCCAAAATGCCAAACAGGCTGCATAACCATGTTCCTACTTACATGAATGTAGCCATTGTTCATTGCTTCTAGTGCATAAGTCCTTTACACGACCATGTAACTGTGTGATGATTTCTGACACCTCTGTGGATAAACGTCTCTGATGCACAATTTAAGATGGAAAATGAATACACACAATTTCAAACTTGTTGGAAAGCGGGAGGATTGGGTGTTTGTAATCACAGAATCATGGAATGATAGAATAGTTTGGGTTGGAATAGATCTTCAAAGGCCTTCCAGTCCAACCCCTCTTTTGCTAGATCAGGTTGCTGAAAGACCCAGCCAACCTGACTTTGAACACTTCCAGAGGCGGGCCACCCACAATTTCTCTGGGCAAACTGTTGTAGTCTCTCACCACCCTCATCGTAAAACATTTATTCCTTATGTGCAGTCTAAATCTACTATAATTCAGTTTAAAACCATTACCCTTCTTCTTGCCACTGCAGGCCTTGGTAAACAGTGTCTGTCTGTCTGTCTGTCTTGCAAGAACCCTTCATATCTTGAAAGGCTGCAAAAAAGCTCTCCCCAGAGCTTTCTCTTACCCAGGCTGAACAACTCCAACTCTCTCAGCTCTTTCCAATGGAGAGAGGTATTCCAGCCCTCTGATAATTTTCATGGACCTCCTCTGGACTCACTCTAACTTGTGCCTTTTTTGGACTGGAGACAACAGAACTGGATGCAGTACTGAAGGCTGAGTCTTACAAGAGCAGAGTAGAAGGAGACAATCACCTCCCTTGCCCTGCTGGCTATGCTTCTTTTTATGCGGTCCAGGATACAATGGGTTTTCTGGACTTCAAGTGCACATTGCCAGCTTATGTCCAATTTTTCGTCCACCAGCATCCTCAACTCCTTCTCCTCAAGGCTGCTCTCAATCCATTAATCCCCATTCTGTATTGATACTGGGGATTGTCCCGACCCAGGTGCAGGATCTTGAACTTGTCCTTGTTGAACTTCATGAGGTTCACATGCATCCATTCCTCAAGTGTGTCAAAGTCCCTCTGGGTGGACACCCTTCCAACAAGAATATCAACTGCACCAATCAGCTTGGTGTCATCTGCAAATTTGCTGAGGGTGCACTCAATTCCACTATCTATGTAATTAATGAAGACATTGGCATTAACGACATACTATTGGTCCCAGTATGAACCTTTGAGAGACACCACTCATTACTGGTTTCTATTTGGACAATAACTCTTTGAACGCGGCCATTCAGCCAATTCCTTATACATCTAATAGTCAATCCAGGAAAGCTGTGTCTCTCCAATTCAACAATAAGGATGTTGTGTGGGACTGTGTCAAAGACCTTACAGCAGTCTCTTTCCTTGCCCACTGACACAGTAGCTCCATTGTAGAAGGCCACTAGATAGTCCAGAATGATTTGCCCTTGGTGAAGCCATGTTGGCTGTCTCTAATCATCTCCCTGCCTTCCATGTGCTTCAACTTAACCTCCAGGAGCTTTACAAGGTTAAACTAATATGAGATAAAATGATGATGCACTTTTCCTCCATGACAAAAAAACTGTGATGCGAAAGTGTTGCAGATGGATAATGAACTATTTTTATTTGCAAAATTGTAGTACAAAGGCAACATTTGCTAAATTAGATGATATCTGAATAAGAGGAAACAACAGAAAATGGAAGCCTCATCAGAAGGCCAATAGGGAAAAATGTTGTGTATGAAAAGTCATCAGGTTGTCTATCAGCCTTAATCCTATGCTGGGTACCAAGTAGGTGAGAAAAGTGTAGAAAGCTTTCCACAGAAAAAATTCTACTCCTTCTCTATCAAGATAGAGAATTAGAAAATTTGCAAAATCTACTAACAAATTCCTATACAAACTATTGGATGTTGTTGCTCCAGGCAGACAAGATCAGTAGGTTCAAAAGTGGCAGGTTCTGGTTCAGAAATCAGACCAATTCATGAACAGTAGGTACATAAAAATTCTAGGTAAGGATATTTCTAATCCTTACAGAATCAGAGAATATCCCTCTAGCATTCCTAATCTGGTGTTTGTGAATGCTGGTGGAAGATCTCAGGTAGCAGTCAACCTCTGAAATTCTCACTACCTTATCTTGCTGTCATGCTTATATATCTTACATTCACTGGTTTGACCCACATGTCTAAACATGACAGGAAGCATCTGATTTCTGATGCATATTATTTTCAGATATTAGTGAGCTGTGTTGCTTGGTCAGCTGAAGGTATATACCAAAATTTCCCATATTTTGGATGCACAAAAAGTCCCTCAAAGGCTTCAGCTCACATTACCAAAGAACAGAGGGCAATCTTGCCTCAACCAATAACACAGTAAACACTTATGCAGACTCACATGCAATCAGCTGCAACATTTTACAATGCTGTGTGATCCTTTACTATGTGTGTGACTCATAATTAATGCTGTTCTTTACACTTGGTAATCAAGTTACGTAATTGGGCCCCCATAATACTTACTTTAGTCCCTATAGCTAATAAAAAGGTTAAGATAATGACATACACAGTAATTCAGAAACTGACAACCTGTGAATAATATGGACTTGCAAAGCTAGCTCCAATTTGGTGAGAAGAAAGCATTACAAATGAGTGCAGTTTCACCTGATGTGATTTAACCCTTGCAAAACAACACTTGGCGTCACCCTCAGGCATACAGTTTCACCTCAGGAAATTGGAATTTTCTAGCTAAGTTCTTTAAAGCCAGCATATTCTGAGACTTCACAGTGTGATCAATGACCTTCACCCTGAAGACATTTTGTTAGCAAAAGTGTCACAGGTTGCTACTGTGCGAAATCTGTTTTGCAGTAGAAAAAAAGAAGACACACAAGTAATTCCAGAAAACACTGTACTGATGTGAATGACGCCCCGAAATTATCCTAGTTTGTAACTAAATAATAAATGAGATACAGGAGAATCATGAGCTATTAATATACTTGTGTGTATGTATCCATGAATAAATCCTAAAATGTACAAGAGGAAGGTTAGAACAATGCCTACTGCTGTCTATTATATGAAAAATAGAGGACAGTTCTGTGCAGGGAGACTGTAGACAAGTCTGACTGCACAGTCTGCTAAATGTGATGCCCAGACATGTTTTAAGTAGTAATACAACCCCCTCCTAAAATGCAGAGCTTCTCTGCAGTTTCTTCTTCTTCTAAAAGATGTAGACATGGCATTGCAAAAATAATGGAGCAGGTGACATGCTGACCAATATTATGCAGTTTTCTCTGGGGTTAGTTCAAGTTAAAGTTTCTTATTATTGTGTTAGTTTCAGATTCCCAGCACAGGATTGGCTGTGTACGTTTATGAAATCTTGCTGTCTCTTGAGACAAATCATAAGCTGGGGCAACCTGACTCTATAAAATGATTAACACAGAGTTAATAATTTTCTTATTCACTGTTTCTCATTATCACATTGTGTTCCACAACAGATTGTAACATACCAAAGTGATGACACTGCTTTCTTATACCAACAGTGTGAAGTATAAAAACATATAGAATATATGTACCTTGGGAATGTGAGTGTGAGGAACAGAATGATGGCTGCGGTCCAGTTTGAGTGTTGAAGTGTTATGACAAATAGGTTAACAAATCTGAACTAATGAGGTAAGCCTGTCTCCTGGCCAGCATTAATGAAAGGGTTGTTTTACAGTCTAGTTAGTAACTGCAAGGTGAACTACACAAAGAAACCATATATACCTTGGCAACAACTGTATTATTTCATGGGTACAGTGTTGAGACATTACCCACTTTAGGTTTCCAATTTTATTCATTTTTCTGTGTAAGGTATATTCAACAGCCCTCAATGTTTAATGGAACATAAACAAAAACCAGTTGTGAATTATAAGTCTCTGCACACAAAGTGCACTTCTGTAGCTACATAGTCATGATCAGGGACACAGTGCTTCATGATGCTAGCAGAATCTCAAATTGAGTGCAAATCTTTGTTCACCCATTTTCTGATACCTGCTCTATTATACAAACACAGTACACTATTTTTTAGTTTGCATGCTTAAGGATGTGACACAATCCAATGAAAGCAATATCCATACTAAAAAGCACTTTCCTTTTACACCTCGACTGGTCTATATTACACAGTGCTCCAATTGTGGATACAGCTTAAACTATCAAAACTTTAACCATTCTTTGATACATCACACTTTTGTAATGAAAAGACACAACAATGATCACATAAAGTTTTAGTGGTTTACGAACTTTGCGTTCTGGGCTTCTGACCATAAGAATCAGGAATCAACCTATAATTAAAACAACGTATCTCTCCCAGATAGTCACTGTCTATTCGTCAGGTTGGAGAATTTTTAATTTTCCCTCAATACCTTATTTTTTATACACTTTATGAAAAAATGGGTCTAAATCAGCAATTTTTTTTCATATTGTATTTTGAATCATGTTCTGTCCACTGTGATTCAATCAAGCTCTTCAAGCAACTGCATAGTTTTTGTAAGTTTTTCTGCTTTTGTCATTTGTGTGCTAGGTTCATAGCTAGAACACAGTGGCCTACATTCAGTACTAAATCTTCTTCAAGTGAAAAAAGGTTTTTTAAAAATTTAAGTATAGAAAATTTCACCTTAAAATGAATTCACGGAATTCAGGCTGTCATCTGACTCCTATCTAATCTTCAGATTTTAATCCCTATTGTGTAATTTTCTTAGAACTTTTTCTTTTATGTCGATGTGTACAGCAGCTGGAAGTAGTACTTCTTTATGTGTTAGTACTTTTTGTTTTAGCCAAAACCTTAGTTTTACAACATATTCTTATTGTCACGATCTAGGTTTTAAAAAAATGTTTTCCTTTATAGTGGGCCAACCTTTGTGTTTCATTTCAGGTTTCATTGACTTCTACTCCAGTTTGAATTCTAAAAAGGATGAATTGCGAGCTACTACTGCACTGTTTTTGAAATGCAGTAGTACCTCACAAATTGGCCTTATTATCACAACTACAAGGATGATAAGTTTGTAAATTTTATGGAATCATACAAAAAATCTACTCATGCTAGTCATTCATGTAGACTGTATGTCGATGCTGACTACAAAGAAGGACACTCGGAAAATTATTTTACTTCAAATGCATCTCTTCCATTTACCAGGTAAGGTGTACAAGATCCCTTCCACAAAATTCAGTTTCTTTGGAAACTGACCTTAGACCTGCCAAAATCAAAATTACTACACTGGTATCACAGTTGGGTTTTTTGGTTTTTTTTTTTTTTTTTCTATAGGACGAACTATAATGCCAGAGAATATGTGATGCAGCATATATATATGAATTTTTAGTGTAACTACCTGGGGGACTAACAAAATATAGTTATAACAGCATGATTTCAACTACTGGATGTTTATCTACTGTCACTGCAGCTTTCCTGGTGTTGGAACCAAAGTAAGTGTATAAGAGATAGCCCAGACTACGCAGCTGCTGCAGTACTGTAGATGTGTTTAGAAATCATTCCTTTTCTGTCATTCCTCCAGCAAGATGTTTAGGATGAACAGAAGTGGGCACAATGCAGGACCCTTTTACTTTAACTGTTGGTCTAACTGCAGACACACCACAGACTGCAAGATATTTCCTAATTAATAATAATTATAATAATAAAAACAATAAGTTAAAAACATGTTGCCTTTCTCCACTGTCCTTCATGCTCCAGCAGATGAAACTTTTGACTTTATAACTTGCTAGCCCTTACTTTCTCTGGCTCAAACTGAAACAAATAAACCACTATTCTAAGGAGTGCACACATTCTTTGTTAGAAAAATCTTTTCCTTCCTTAATGGGCTTACAGTCCTCTCCAATTTATATTTCTTATGAGCCTGTAAAATCCTTCATTACATGCCCTCTTGTCTTGCAAAATTTTCCTTTCATTTTCAATATACTTACCAATTTTTCAATCATTTGAAACTTGAGGTTAATCTACTGACTTTAGTAGCAGCAATCTTCTTGATTTATATACCTCACATGCCCTTTCCTTTTCCTTGATTTCTCTATCTGCTTTTAAATATGATGAATTCTAGGATTCAGATTTATTAAGTACCCAGTAATTTACCTTTGTCTACTATCCATTTCCTTCTGCCATTTATGTGATATTTCTGTTGGTTTCAGTCTGGATATCCTTGACCCAATCTATTAAAAGGAGCAGCAACCAAAATCCAGTCCAGGAAACCTTTCCCGTGGAAAAAGGTGTTGGAGCCATCCATTTGGGCATCCTGATCCAAATACATCACAATGTTTCTCAGCAGAGACAGCTGTCACATGATCTGAGTAAGGCCCTGAACAGCTGATTTCCCACAGCCAGGTACTTGGAAAATGGGAAACATTGCACCCATTTTTAAAAAGGGTAGAAAGGAGGACCATGGCAACTACTGGCCTCTCAGCCTCACCTCTGTGTCTACAAAGATTATGGAACAGATCCTCCTAGAAGCTATGCTAAGCCACAGGGAGGACAGGGAGGTGATTCGAGATAGCCAACATGCCTCCACCAAGGGTGAATCCTGCCTGACCAACCTTGTGGCCATCTATGATGCAGTGATTACATCAATGGACAAGGGAAGAGCTACAGATGTTGCCTATCTGGACGCCTCTGAGGCTTTGACACAGTAGCCCCAACATCCTTCTCTCTAAATTGTAGATATATGGATTTGATGGGTAGATTGTTCGGTGGATGAGGAATTGGTTAGATGGTCACATCCAGAGACTAGTGGTCAACAGCTCAATGTCTAAATAAAGATTGGTGACAAGTGGTGTCCCTCAGGCTTCCATACTGGAACCAGTACTGTTCAATATCTTCATCAATGACAGAGAGAGTGGGATCAAGTGCATCCTCAGCATGTTTGCAGATAACACCAAGCTGATTGGTGTGGCTGATATATCTGAGGCATGGAATACCATCCAGAGGTGCCTGGACAGACTTGAGAAGTGGGCCTCTTTGAACCTCATGAGGTTCAACAAGGCCAAATGCAAGGTCTTGCACCTGGGTCAGGGCAATCCCTGGTATCAATATAGGCTTGGGGATGAAGGGATTGAGAGCAGCTCTGTGGAGAAGAACTTGGGGGTAAAGCTGGACATGAGCTGATAATGCGTGCTCGCAGCCCAGAACGCCAACTGTATCCTGGGCTGCATCGAGAGAAGTGTGTCCAGCAAGTCAAGAGAGGTGATTCTGCCCCTCTACTCTACTCTTGTGAAACCCCACCAGGAGTATTGGGTCCAGCTCCAGAGTCCTCAGCACAGGAAAGACATGAACCTGTTGGGGCTAGTCCAGAGGAAGGCCATGAAGGTGATCAGAGGGCTGCAATACCTCTCTCCTTTGGAGAGAGGCTGAGAGATTTGGGGTTGTTCAGCCTGAGAAACAGAAGGCTCTGGTGAGACTGTATTGCAGCCTTTCAGTACTTAAAGGGAGTGGGCTTATAAGCACTACATGGACATACTTTTTAGCAGGACCTGTTGTGATAGGACACGGAGTAATGTCTTTAAATTGAAAGAGAGAAGATTTAGACCAGATATAAGGAAGAAATTGTTTACAATGAGGGTGGTGAGACATCGGAACCGGTTGCCCAGAGAGGTGGTAGATGGTCCACCCCTGGAAACATTCAAGGTCAGGCTGGACAGGGCTCTGAGCAACCTGATCTAGTTGAAGGTGGCCCGGCTCATTTCAGGGGGTTGGACTAGATGGCCTTTAAAGGTCCCTTCCAACCCAAACCTTTCTATGTTTCTATGATTTTGTGATTCTAGATTCTATGATTCTGTGAAAAGTAGAAATGCGAACAGTATTGTTGCCTACCTGACTGTCAAATCTGGAAGCAGACTAAGGCTTGCAAGGAGTCAGCACTCCCTCAGGACTGAACTCCATGTTCTCTTCAGACTCCAACACAATGGTCCAGAAGTCTATTCTGCAGAACATCTCTGCACCAGTGTGGGATATCAGCGCCGGGGGGGGCATGGTATCTTGTCTACTGCAACATGAAGTTATTAAATTTCACATCAGAAAAGATGGGGTGAATGGGAAGTTATAATTGGTAAGGAAGCGCAAGAGCAGTATGAGTTTTAACAAGACAAAATAGGCAGAATAAAACAAACTACAGCACTGAAGAAGCATCCTTTTTTTTTTTTTTTTTTTTTTTTTTTTTTTTTTTTTCCCCAGAGATTTCACCAGCAGAAGAGACAGAATGGCAAAAAAATGCTCTTCACTCATGAAGAAAATGTTTCCCTCATTCTCATTCACTGGAATGTGTTTGGCGCTCTCTATTCTGTGTTCATTTAGAAGAAAGTTTTCTGTCTGGCTTGGTTTTACTTTCCTGTGAGTAATTCATGTTTATGATATCTCACTTTTAGGATTACATAGCTTCAGATAGGAACTTTATAACTTTGGACTGCCTTGGTTTCCAGAGAAGTCTGTAACAGCTTCCAGCATTAAAAGAAATATCATATCTGAGAACACAGACACATAAGAAGAGACTAGATTTTGCCAGCTGTGAACAAACAACTTTGTGACAAATATGATTCAAAAGGAGGTTTTCTTAGTCTGTCAATCAACTTTAAATAAAGTTTCATTTATTGAGATTTTCATTTCAATTTATTTTTGAAACTCTAGTGAGGTGAATATCACAGCATTTTCTCTGTGTTTCAAACACATTCTAGTGGCTGATTTTCACTTTGAACTTATGGGGCATTTCATGACCATTGGCCTATTGCCTTTTCTGTCCTTCTACAATTTGTCTGAAGATCCATACATGTAACATACTTGTGAGTATCTCTGGCCTAAGATATGTGAGTGTCTCTAGCATAGATCATATATACCTAAGAGATGGTGTGTGCAGCTCTTCTGTACATTTCATTCTGTGTTCCTAAACCCAGACAGAACTGCTGAGAAGGCCTTGGGAAGAGAGAAACAGGGAAATCAAGGGTGAAACATGACTGAATTGCTTTTCCCCTAAATGAAGAAAGCTCTACTTTCCCTAAAAAAGGACAAAGACTTCCTTTGTTCCTCAGTGAACACTGTATACAGATGATTTTGAACTAGATGACAAAGTGCTGGATTTATCTAAAACGACATAATTGGTAAGCTCCACCAAAGAGGTTAAATTTAAATAGAAGGACTTGCAAGGTCAAGGATTAATATTTTTAAAAAGAAAGAGAGTAGACGTTTATTGTGAGCAGAAACAAGAGGGTAAGAAGTAAAGAAGAAAGAAGGACAGAATGAGTACATGAAGATCAACAAGTAAGAAGTAACATCACTGTGGGAGATCAGACAGCAAACTTCTGTACCTGTAAGAATAGTACAGCCGTACCTATCTTGCCTCCTTTTATGGCACTGAAACATAGTTTCTCTATTATTACCTTGATATCTTTTCTCCACTAGCTTCTTATCACCACGAGTCTTTGTTTTTTCACAATTGCTATATGATCTCTCCCAATGAGTTAGGAGAAATAACTCGTGAAAGAAGTACATAAAATCATAAGTATTGTGAAGACAATGACTTATAAACGATTGTCCACCTGCTTTCGTTGTACAAGAACAAGCAATCAGCACACAAAATTATCGGTTTCAAAATGAGAAAAAGAAATACTTTTTCATGGGGGCGGAGGGGAGGAACCAGTCGAGCTTGTCACCTTGGGTTGAAAGTTGTAGATGTCAAATGCTTACATTTGTTCAGAACTAATTGGACAAATCAATGAAAGAAAATCATTCATGGCAATTAAACATAAAGATCTAATGAGAATTAGCATATTTGCAGGATCTGACTTTTTCAAAATTAAAAAAAAAATTCACTTTCAAAGGCAGTGTTTCATATAACACGAATTGTGTGAAAAGAGGTTTCTGTTCTCTTAAGAAAGGGCATGGAAACTGCAAGTATCTAATACTTTTCACATGTTCATATAATATTTAATATTTATATGATCTTCTCAATTAAGAATAGGATAACCTGATTCAAAACCAACTGAAGTGTCTCACGTAACATTTTCTGGATATCTATTATTTTTCTTTGAGAATGAAATTTGATCCAAACTTAAGAAAGCTTCTCACTTAAGTATAATTTGTGGATTATATCCTCAAATAGCATTACTGTCTTCTTTAATTTGTTTCATATTGTGAAATACTGCTTCAAATATGAGAAGGATGAATGAAGAAGTTGTGCATTCTATTTCAAAAGTAAAGTTATAGTTGAATAAATCTGATTTATAAAAATAAGGATGGCCCTTCTCTTTCTCCTTTTCTTTTTGACAAGAAAGCAGACACCTGCATTCTTGTAGAAACAAGAGAAGCTTTTCTACAACTTTCCACTGTATTTTTGGGTCATGTTGATATGTATTAGCTGGAGTCAATGTGTCAACATATTGATTTTACGCATCTTTTCAAGCTGAAAAGACAGGCAAAAATCATGGTTCAAAAAGAGGAGATGATGATTAACCCTGCTTAGATCTTATAGGTACAAGAAGAGAAGGTGTTTTGGAGTTGAGAAGGAATTAGGTATGTACACATTGGTCAAAAGAGACCAAGAGAAAAGTGAATAAACATTGCTTTAGAGGGACGGAAAAGATTGAGACTTATTTTTTTTCTCCTATTGTTATCATTGTAGATGCAATTTTGTAATTGTAGTTGTTGTCATAATTTTGAGGAAAACTGGAGTAACATATACTCTAAAAAAAAAAAAAAATTGTAATGAATAATTATTAATAATAATTTCTATAATACACAAAGAGTAGGCCACCACTGGAAGTAATTCATTTAAAAGTCTCTTCTATAAACACAGGTACCATTCTAAGAACAAAACAATGTAGGTTCCACCATAAAATCTGGTGTTAGAATGTGCTTTGGAAGTCTACAAGTTACATATAAAACTTGTTCTAAATCTCATCCTGCCTAATGATGTATGCACAGGTTGCCTGAAAATGCAATGATAAACTGCTTGCACAACAATGGTATATCAAGAGCATCTTCCATTTTCTTAATATCTTATATTGGATAGGAAACATCATTCAGCTTGATAGCAAAATAATTCCTTTTTCTGAAAAACTTATAAGTATGCTTGCTGCATAGTGAATTCTGAAACCAAAAATGCCACTGTGGTTAATTTAATTTAATGGGAAATATATTTTTTTTTTCCTAATTAGACACAACAATGTTGTAATGTGTCATATCCAAAATGCAAACATGAGTAGTCACAACATATTCTTAAGCACCGAAGGGCCCATTGCCACTAACATTTTTTAACATACTCAAAATCTTTCAAGCATAGATTTGAACAATACAGTTTAGTGTTGTTTTCAGATTTTAGAATTTAGATTTCAAATTTCAAAATTTAGGGTATCTATTTCTCGTAAATCATTCTTCAAAATGCAAAGAATCAGCTTATAACGCGTTGATTATTTCTTCTTTTTTAACAGAGAAGGATGATCCATGCGCACTGGGAATCCCTTGGAAAATTGCTTGTGGCAGTCTGCTATTCTTTTGAGCATTTTAGACATCCAGTATATTTTAACAAAGTGTTAGCCTTCAGACATTTAGCTCTATATGTCACAACAGTAATCCATATGAAATATATACATTTGGATTTAGAAATTTTTATTGATATGAATAGGTATCTATGTTCACATACATATACAGAAAATCCCTAAGGAGAAAACTGTTTAAAAATAATACTGTAATAGTTTGTGGAAGTGATAAATTTCACAATTGACTGGTTGTATTTGCAATAAGACCAAGCATACTTTAGTTTTGAGCACACTGGGAAATTGCCTATTGAGTAAATTCCCTTTAGAAAAAGATCATCCACTTTATAACTTTTGATTGTGTGCTTAATTAATCGAGTAATTAAAGGTGATAGTGACTTTCACAATCACACATTTTTTAAATCAAACTTATCCTTTGGGATTAAGACTATTCTCCATCACTCTTAATATCTTTTCCATTTCTCTGATGCTCAAACCTCATTACCTCTGGGGGGCTGGTGGCTCAGTGCAGCAATTTTCACTTACACTTTATCAAATATCCCCAACAGGCAAACATTAGTTTTCTCATGAGCTTGAAGGAGGTGTGTTTGCTAGAGTTTGATTATCCATCAAATGTTTCCCCAAAGCTGTAGGAATAACCTACATTTTACACTTATTCGTGAGAAAAATTGCTGCCCAATGAAATCTGGAAAAGAGATGTATAGTTTAACACTTCTTGAGAGATGTGTGTTTCTGTCAGGTTTACTTTCTTTACTTTAGTTTCTTGTTATTTTGAGAACAAGAATATTTTGAGTTTCATAAGAAGAAAGACAAACCTTTTTGTGTTTAGAAACTTATGCATTATGTACAGTATTTTATGTTTGTTCAGTTTGAATGCAGAATGAAAATTGGGCCACAAAGGCATGGCATCACTTTTAAAAGTAGGTAACCATTATCTTGTACAATATAGTACAGACAGACTACACTTTAGATGTATTTATTTCATAATTTTTAGCAAAAAATCTCTTAGCTTTTATAGTGTATAACAATTCCAGTAGGATTCAAGGAGAGTCTTGAATATAACTGTGCATTATATACACTTATATATTTCCATATTTGTGCTTGGAATTTCACTTGCTCTATCTCTTAAGATAAAATATGAGGAGACATGTAAGGAATGCTCTGTCCTACAAAATTATTTGGTCCCAGAACTGAAGACTACTTGCCACTTGCATAGGGCAAACCTCTGTGGAGTATAACACTGGGAGTGCCTGGAGCAATAACTTTTTTTCAGCAAAAGCTAAGGAGAAGATACAGTCTGGTTACTCTATACCTGAAATAGTCCTGTTATGGCCCCCATATAGAGGTTATGGCGCCCTTTCAAAACTGGAAAGCTCAAAGGTTATCTAATTATATCTGGTCCTTGGATGTTAGGAATATTACAGTTTTCTAGGTGCATGCTCTAGTTTGTTGAAGGGTAACTTCTTTGCTGTTGAATCGTCTCCTAGAAATCTCATAAAATGGTCAGCTTGTCTGTCTTTTTCAGGGAGTTTCTGCACTGTTCTGCATGTGGCATGTTATCTCAGGCTCATCTGAAAACTGAGGCTAAATGAAAATGTAAGACCCAATCTTCTAAATGCAGTTTCTTGCTATGAGTAGATGATGTTAATTCTTTATGATTTTCATTGCTGTCTATTGGCTTCCAGCTAGAACATAAGGTGTTGTTCACAAGAAAGAAAAACTAAATAGCCTGAGAGATGCCTATTTAAATAATCGCTGTGCTTCCCTACAAAGCTATTCATAGTTACTTCATATTTAAAGGACTGAAAAGAATTTGCTGACCCTTTGTTCACCAGAAAGCAGGACTCAATATCCTTTTCACGGCAACAAAATAACATGAATTTGTTTACTTTCGATGCAGAGGTGGAAGGGGTGGTGAAGCTGAGATAGGGGGAAGGGAAATTCATAGTTCATAGCATTTTGCCAAAGGTCTAAGTTTTGTCAGGTTTGCTTCAAATCTATCAATTTCCTTGGTGTAACATATGCCATATTTCAAAAATTACCTGAGGCAATTTACAGTCTGGGACCAGAGTTTTTCCTTCCCCCTCCCTCTTTTTTAGTATGTGAAATCAAAATAAATAAATAAAAAGAATCTCTTTGTGGTTACATGTGGTTCCATTCTTGTCTGTATGGGCTTTTGATATATACCTTCAAGGCACAGAATGTGCAAGTCTGAGGTGGAGGAGGATCATTTCATTTCATTTTATTTTGTTCCATTGCTTTTATCTCTCTGTGTATACAGGCTAGACTTCCTTCACGTCGGTCACACTTTTGTTTTCCTCTGGTGTTTGATTTTGCTGTATCTGCATTTATGTGATAACCTGTGGCTTAAACATGTTTTCCTATCTGGCAGAGGTTTCGCTGATTTCTGCCATATGTTGGCTTATATCAGATTATTTCTTTTTTGCCAACACATTGTTTTTAGCTGCTCAGTTTCCGTACTAGAGTTGTTAGATCTCTTTTTTTCCTTCCTACCTTTCAGCAACATTTTTTTCTCGTTTTTAACTCTTGCTTTTCTGTAGTGCCAACTGTGAACACAACTTAGCATATGTGACACTTCATTGCAGGCAATATGCTTGACTTAAAAGTAATATGATCAAATTAACAGTGCAAACACATACATGGCCTGACATGAATTACTTGATGAATCTATTAGTCCTTGTTAATACAGAGACTAACTTTTCCTGGGTTCCTTGAGTTACTGCAAGTCAAGTCATTCAATCTTTTTTTTTTGCTTAAATTTCTGTGTAATTAATTAATTTAAATCAGTGTAATATTAAAAAATGCATATTGAAATAGCAATATAAAATTACCACACTTCATCAGGAAAGGTTGGCATTTTATATATGTGTCTATCTGTGTAGGTATATATGATATTCTATTTCATTTCTTTTTCATTACCTTTTCGGAAAAAAAAAAAAAAAGCTATTGAATTTCTTTTCTGCAAAGAGTGACTATTGCAATATTAACATCACCTTAGTTGCAATCACCTTTGAACTCTTATAGTAAGGCTGCCACTGCTCTACAACACCTATACTACAGCTGAGGAACACTGGAGAAATTGCTTGTGCCAGCTTTAGTTTACTGCCTGTCAATAATATTAAAGGTGAAGCATCTTGGTCTTGAGCAAGGTTGCTTGACATGCTGGTCAGTGATAGAATGATTAATTCTAAGAGGAAATCTGTGTTACTAGAGGTATGCTGCTTTATATAGGCTATGCCTGAGTTTACAGGCTGTTCTCCGGTTGTACATTCATTGTTCCATACTCTTTTGCGATGATATATTTAGGTCTTCCACTCCCTTCTCTTGCTGATGCTGTCAATATTTTAAAGGCAGTCTAGATTTTTCCTCCATAAACAATGTATTTTGCCCCTAGCCTCAAAAAAACTCAAACCCACCATTTGTCTTTTAAAATATGTACTTACTCTGCATTTTGTGAGTAATCTTTTCAGACAAATGTGACAATTTGTAGTAAACAAACAGTCATTGTTAGTTTAGAACCCATTTTTATTGTTGTAATCCCTGCAAGAAAATTCAGTTGGAATGCAGTTAAAACTGCTTAAGTACATTTCTCTACAAAATTACATAAAATATGTAACAAGAATACATTAACTATATAAATTAATAAAAATAAATTATATAGTATAGATAATTTGTAACACGTTAATTCTCACCGTATGCCTTTAAAATCTCGTTCATAATGATTCTTACTAGAATCTGTTGCATTTGCAGAGCTAATTACTTTGTTTGCTGTAACTACAGGATTTGCATAATTTTCTCAGCCTGCTGAAATATCAATAGAATTCTGTTAAACCCCATGACTAAGATTTGTTTTTGACCTAAATCAATACAGCAATAGGGATTTCTACAAAAAGGAATAACTTCTGACATAAATTGCTTCACCTGCAGGCTTGTTTAGAAAACCTCATTTTTTATAGAACTGTTTTCTCAGATGATAACATCAATGTTTTTTTCTTCCCTTTGTGTGTGTGTATGTACCTGGTTTCATGGAATTCACTCTAATGCCCTTACATTTTCCTCAGAATTGTGCTTTCAAAGAAGTAGCATGGATTTCCATTTCTTAATCTCAGGTTTTGGGACATGGTTTTGGTTGCCGTTGAACAGGAGTCTACAAATATCTGCCCCTAAATTTAAAAAGAACCTAAATTAACATGCTGTAACTCTTCTGATTTTCTGTACTTTTGTTCATGTTTTGTCTCTACACTTCTCAGACATATCTGACAAATGGACAAGGTATCAGAAGAAAAGATGTATTACATTTTTTTCAGAATGGAATTTACAATGCAGGGAAAAGGAAATCCTGGTGCCACAAAGTCTTGATTCCAGGGATAAGTGCACAAGAACATCTGAAAAAACCCAAATACTAATTTTGTGACACTACTCCACAGAAACTGCATTAGACTTTGATAAATATCTCTTACTGCAGCTTTAGGACTTCTTTTTTATGGCATTAATTCCTGGTGAGGAGGATCGTGGCCTACTGGTGTTGTGTGAACCAGTGAAGAATGTCTGAGTGAAAAGACGACTATCACTTTAGTTAGTCCTTCATTCTAACAGAGAGTGTGATGACCAACACACTATGACATTTGATAGAGCTCTCTCCTGTCAAGAAAATAACTGTGAAAATGATTTTGAATTACCTAAGGTAATAAAATAATAGAATAACTTGTGGTCAAGTTTCTTGGTTGGGATAACAGTATTTGTGAATGTTTATATGCACAATTTACATCTTCTCTCTCTTGCATGGTACATTTCAGGCCTTCAGTAGAACGTTGTTCTGTTCAATTCCTCACTCAGAATGCAGCACCTTACTTGTGTAAACAATCTGAAAACTTGGTGCCAGCAGACCTAGGTACATACTGTAATAGATTCATTTCGCTTCCACTGTAAAAGACTCACAACAGCTTGTGCAGATTTTCTTCTCTCTTTTTGGCTGTCTTGCAGTTTTGAAGACTCAAGAACTCTGTAGCTTCCTTAGGTGATGGGTTCATTTCAATGCACTGAACTTCTGCCCTCAGCAAGTGCAAGATGAGAGCATATTACCTCTGTGACACCCTCAGATAATGAGTATGGAGAACTGGATGATGGATGGTGTTGGCCATCCCTGCTACGGTATGATCAGAAGAGCTGGATAAGGACGGAGTTGATAGAATACCAATTTACTGTTGGTTTGAATGCATATCTGTTTCAAATAGTCTCATTTCCTATACTAGTGACAATCTACTATTCCTCAGACCTACTGGGGAACAGATACGTATAATTACAATTTTCAGCAGATGCTGGGAAAGTGAAGAAACATTTCATACCATACAAAGAAAACTTGTTTATAATGTGGCCTTTAGAAATACTCTATCACTTCAAATATGTTTTTATTTTAGAAGTGTTTTACTGATTGAAATCTATTCCATGTGTTAATTTCAGCTGTTAACCTTAAAGTGAAGTTCATATATACTTCCATATTGAAATCACCTGCAGATATTTTTTTATATTAAAAAAATAATTATGAACTATCTGTCATTAATGTTCTGATAATGTTCTTATTTTTTCAATTTTCCATATAAGAGCACATATTTAACTTCTTGAAAATAAACTCTGTTTCAGCTTACATACTAGAAAGTTAGGCCTTTTTAAAATGATAGCTTTCCTGTTCATAAAAAATTAGACTTGTATTTATTTTTTATTATTTATTTTTAGAAAACAGACTGCCATACTTCTTATTTTCACAGCTTTGAGAAAGGGATCATAAAAGTGATACAGCGTCTAGTAGTTTTGATATTAAAATAACTGAGCCACCTATGGAAGATCACTAGGTTTTTTTTTTCTTATTTGGAATATTGTATTGTTAAGGTAACATCTCTAAAATAAACTACTCATTTTGTAAAGTGAGAGATATTAACTATTTCAGCATTTCAAATAGAAGTGAAAAACAAGGATGGATGTTCCTATTATTTCCCTTATTTTTCTTATTTAAGAATCAGGTCAATCACTAAACTGCCTACAAAATAGTATGAACATGAAGACTTTATGTGGAGCAAAAATGGAATTAAAAAATAATTTTCTTCTGTATTACATAATTAATTCTACAAACACGAGGTGATTTCTACCAGTATGTGCACCCCTCAAGAAATGAAAACTGTTCATTGCAGGGATTGATGCTCTGTACTTGAATACTGATTCATAAGGTGAGTGACTCTTCCAGCTATTGAAATAGAAGCGTATGAAAATTGGTACTTTCATGTTCAAGTTTTTATACAAACAATTCATGGTGACTAACACCACTGTTGCAGATCGACTGTGAGGGGAATATCTAATATTGTCTTAGGCTGCTTATTGTGCATAATTGTATCTGTTAGTACAGTGCAGTAACTGGAGAAAAAGCGTGTCATATTATTGAGTCTTTTAAAAAAACTAATCTTTGGCTCTAACTGCCATTTTAGTTACAACTTGGGAATGGAAGCAGACATGAGAAAATTGATATCCATTATTTTTCATCATATTGTAGAATGGGTCACTATTGCCTGCCTATTGTTTCAATAACTTTTTTTGAAATAAAAGTAGTTTGAATGGGGTTCTGCAAAAGGGTGCTCTAAGCATTTCCCCATGAATGTGCTTATATTTTAAAAATTCAGGGTCTACAATGCTGAGGAAGCAGATTTTGGATGAGACAAGGGGCCAGTCTGAAGGATTCTTGTTGCTTTCTGCTACTGTCCATTCTCAGATTATGTTGTGTGAAGGTAAATCATACTTGCTCAAATAATTCTTACGTGGATAGTCAAAGATTAATGAGACCTCCAGGAAGGGAAGGTAAAGACAGGACAGAATAAAAAACTATGGAGGCTAAAACCAAATGGATATTGTTCTCTTAACTTTAAACTGATCTGATTTCTCTAGATTCATCTGTCAACAAATCCTTTGCAAGTTGTCTTGTGTACGTATATATACACATATATATGATACTTTTAATTCATTAATGTATCTTTATAACAGTAAAAATCTGACACGTGCTTACAGCACGTAAAACTAGTCTAATTATCCTTTGTACATTACATATACACTAATTCTAGTTCTATGTTTACTTTCATACCATAATCTACTGTACTTCCATGCTGCTTCTTTTATTAGCAGTCCCTATATATGAATGGAATTTTGGATCTAATAGTTTGTATATTCTTGCTAGTGTCATGAATGTGAAAATAATTCTTTTGCAACTCTCCTTGTCCACATGTACTGGCATCTTCTGAGATCAATATGCCATGTTTGGGATGGAATTTCACAATTATTCTTTTTTTTTAGATGGAACAAGGAATAACAGTCTGTCAATCACTTGTCTACTATGCAGACTGAAGTTGTAACGAGCATCTCTTCTTTTTGGTAAATCATGATATTGATCAAGTTTTACATTTTGATTTGGTGGTAAATGGGGTAAAGAAAAAGTTATATGCACAGAATTTGAATCTTGAATTTAAGCTATTTCAGTGAAAAGGATTCTCTTCCTATATAAGCCTGTCCAGCAGCTGACTGTCACCAGAAGTAACAGTCCTGTTTCTCTTTCCTCTTTTTTCTTAGCTGGTGCAAAGAATTGCTTGGCCCTATAGTAAGCTGAGCACTAAGGAGGCTGGGAAGAGTTTGGAGCTTTTTTTTGGCTCAGGGACGTGAACCTCAGATCACTACTAGACAGTGGGCACCAACATTTTTAATGGTTTTGGATTTCATAAGGCAGAGTTACATATATTAAAACACATCACAAGAAGACGGGGAAGATCTATTCTTCTCTTCCATTGCTTTTCTCCACCATTACAAAGAATCATATCATGGGGCAGCTTTTCCCTGAGAGGAAAAGTCAATTTCCCAGTCCAATTTTTTTTTCCAAGAATGAAATGACCAGCTGGCTGACACTGTCTTGTGGAATTGTCACCTGACATTTAGGAGAAATGTGTATTTTTACAGGAAGTCTTGCTTTCTAGGGACCCAAACTGGTATCATTTTTATTCTGGGGATAAATGACCCCAACTAGTCTCTCTGTTTTCATGTAAGATTCTTAAAGAACAAGACATTGCAGCACTCAGATGCAGTCTTCCTTTTCTTTCAGATTATTACTTCTTTTATTTTACTTATCATGCTTTTGCTTTATTTGTTTTTATTCCAGTTGAGTAGTCAAATCTTCTAAGGTAATGTTTCCATTTCAGTTATTCCATTTAGAACCATTCAGCCATAATGGCCTGCAGTTATAATTCATGTGTCATTGACAGAACAAAACTTGTATTGCAACTTGATCCCCAACATTCAGCACAAGTATGACGGTGGTACATTCTGTAATGGTGCAAGGACAGAGGCAACTCCTAAAATCATATCAAAAAGCATTTCTTCTACAGGATTCATGAATCAAAAGCCTTGGATTGCAAAAAGCTCATTAGGAATGGCAGAGTAATGTTCATGGTGAACGAGAGTCATCAGGGTATTTTTAAAATAGTTTATTAAGCTGGTCTGAGCTGAGAATAATTTAAATAGCTGGGAATTTCAACTTCATCTTCAGTCACTGAAAGAAGTGTTGATCATGGTTTCCAGAATCAAATAGGAAAAGGTTTCTGTCTTAGTCCTTGCCTAATCCTACCTAATTATAATTGAGTGCCATACCAAAGATCTCTCAGATGTGGCTAAGTCTCTAGCTTTTACTTAAAATATAAATATAACCAGTCATAAGAACATAATGGGTAAAGTTGGACAGTGTAGTACTAAACACATTTCTACAGTCAACCAAAATTAAGATTTTAAGAATTTTCACGTGTAAGATGAAATAAAATGGGGAGGAAAATTCAGTTTCTTTTAACAAGTAAAATGTGTTCAATATTTTGCTCTGTGTTTTCAGAAAAAAAATAAAATTCAAATGAGGTAAAAATATTTAAAGGTAAAATTAAAATGGTAATAGACTTGAAAAAAGGAATTTTAAAACTATGAATCTACTTTCAGATTAAGCTCAGAATTTATAAATTTAATTCCAGTGACTTATTTTAATTCAAGTACCTTTAATATCGATTCAAAATTTAGTCCCTTGATTATAAGCTACTTAGAACTTTATTACATTACATCTTTTCTACAAAGGATCTCATTCTCCACCATGGAAAACCTGAATGATACTTAGGGACCGCAGATCCTCCGTGTCACAAAGAATCTTTTTTTTTCCAATGTCAACAATGTCTTAAAGTATTTTGAATTCAACCTTAATGAGCACTATGGTCTTTAGTTCTTTTGAAATTCAGGCAGTTTAATATTTTGCTTTTAGAATAGACTCAATATTGAATCTTGCTTCCTAAGGATGAACATTGGTTTTGGAACATCCATACATTTTTCCAAAACATTTTCCAACCGCTTTATACAAGGATAAGATAGATCTCTAGATAATAAATTTGGGTCTTAAACGAGACTTCTGAAGAGCAGTTGTACATGTATTTCATTTACACAGTTGCTGTTAATGTGCATGTGGTGTTCTTATGGGCTTAAATTCTTTACTTTCATTACAAAGCAGGTGTAGGGGTCTTGACATTTTTCACCTGTCCTCTAGCAGTGGGTCTCTTTTGGTTGGAGATCCATGCAACTTGCAGTGTGACTCTCAACAGGAACATTAAGGAATGGAAGAACGGATCTATCAGCAACCAAAGTTGGTTTTCTTTTGCATAGCTAGGTAAAAGAAGAAGGAATTTTATGGATTAAAAAAAAAAAAAATAGAACAATGCAAGTTATTTCATTGATTGCAGAATGATTTGACTGATACTTAAACTGCATAATGGAAAATAAAACTTCCTCCCATCACTTGACCAACATAATTGGCTGCGTTGAAAGTATTTAAGAAACATTTCTTATGGATGGAGTTTACAAAGGAAAAGGAAAAAAAAAGGAAGTTGTAAATATTTGAAAATTTGCCATAATTTTGTTCCTTTTTACTGAAACTGGCAAAAAGTCCCAGATTACTTTAGGTCTAAGTTCTTTTATGACATAAACATATGCTTCTTAGAGCACATAGATGTACCCCTGAAAGATTTTTAGTTTCTCTGTGTGTCTCTCTCCTTATTATAGAGTGATGGTTCTTCTATGTATTCTGCTCTTCAGCTTGGTGTTGTTGACTTTGTGTCCTGGTTCCAGCAGGGATGGGGTTAATTTTCCCAAGGAGCCCGCAGGGTACACAGATATTCCATGCCATGTGACCCATGCCCAGGTTTTTAGGGAGAAACTAGCCGGGGGAGGGGGCAGGAAGTCACGGCTTGGAGGGGGCTGAGGTGGTCCCGGTCCAGTCGGAGAACAGTCCGGTCGGATTCTTTGTTCCCGGCTGAGGCCAACCTCAAACTTACTTTGAAAGAAGTACCGCAGAAGTAAAAAGACAAATCTACTTGGTTTTATTCCATAGACTAGTAATATCTTTTAAATTATTTGCATACTATGGCATAAACCAAATTAGTCCTCCCAGTTATTAACAGTTTGACTTTTCCACTAAAAAAGCTCTTATTGTGAAGAAAGAGGTAAGAAAAATAGCTGTACTGAATTATGCCATGAACTTTAGTAGAAAGCAGAGACTTATTAACTAGAAGTCTTTGAAACAAAATCTTGAGTTTAATGTTTAATACATTATTATCTAGGCTGCACCGCTAAACTAAATTAATTCACCTCAGAATGCTGATATGGGGTATTCCATTAGTGAAAATATTTTAAGTAATAATATGCCTCTTTCCTTTAACACCAGATAATGTTTATTTAGTGTTAAAAATAGATTTTCCACAGTCTTGCAGTGAAATGTAGCCAGTTGTTGGTGTGAGGTTTATTTATAATGGTAACTCTATATAAAGTTTCCACATCTTTCATCATTTTCAACTTTGACTTTATGACAAATAGTTTGGTTTACAAAAAAATAGTATCTTGGTTTATTCAAGCACTAGCAGGGCTAATAAAATAGAAGTATTTAGTGTCACCATTTAATAGTGTAACACTCTATATACTGTCTTCATTTGGGTTTCAGTTTGTGAGCACTTGCACACATACTCAACTTCACCCCTTTGAGCACTTGGGTTGAACTCTAACATTTGGTATGAAAAGAAAGAACAGATTTCATCCTGTACAGAGTAGCTTGGACCTAAATTAAGTAGGAGGTCTCGTGTAATAGACAAGTCATATAACCACTCCTGCTGTTCAAAATTTAGAGAATGGCCTATTAGCTTTATCACTGAAAACAGAATTCTAAGCAAATACTTATATATAATTGCGTTCTGTGGTAGATATGGTTATACCATATGCTAAGAAGCTTTAAGACAGTTTGCTACGTGACAGCTTTGTACTATCTGTGTTATTTTCTGACTTTACTACCAATTTTGTATGTCCTTAATTTAATTAAGTTCTGGTCTACCTAACCTCCTGAGTTAGGAGTTCAGTTGTATATCAGGAGAAGAACCTTGTAGTTATTCAACTATGATACGACTTAATCTTCCCAAGACGCACAGCAATGCTAAAATAAAATGCCTGTGATGGTCAAGCCGTCTGTCCAGAGGGTAAAAATACTACTTACTGATAAAAGTTTGCTGATAAAAGGTCGAGATAATCATCTGTTTCTATATATTTTTAATAGAAGAATACGCTTCACAGGGTAGACACCTACCATCCAAATGTTTTGTCAATCCAGGCGTGCTATTCATATAGCATCACCTGCACAATCCTTTATGGCTATGCTACCAACTGCAGTACTTAGTTAAATTATATCAGCACCCTGTGGTATTTTGTCCTATTGTGCTGTTTTCTGATTACTAAATTGTGTGAAAAAAACCTCTGAAAATTATTTCACCATTTATACTTATCTTAATCAACTCAATAAGAATTCTTTAAAAAGAAGAAAAGGTGGATTTAAGTAAATACAAACCAAACTGTGTATTAGTAAGATTGATGATCTGACAGAACAGTAATTAAAAAAAAACAACACCACATTGCTAAGACCATCTTGTATAATTCAGTTGTGTATAATTCAAAGGCAAAATTAATTTATTGTTTCTTACTTGAGAAAAAAAGGCAACTTTCTATTGATTAGTATATTGTATCAGTACATATAAGACATATTTAAGCCCTTCAATTGGAAATAATGATATTGAAATGGTGGTATTTAACCTCTCGACCTTGAAATTAAATTTCAAGAACCCCACAGAGATAGCAGAAAATTGACTTTCCAACAAAACAATTTCACAGTTGTTTTTGTAGGTTTGTGTTAGTTTGCAAATATTGAATCTGAATTGCTTTCTTAATTAAAGCAAATAAAATAAAAATATTGGCGTAGTTTTGTTCTGAGCTATTGCCAACCTGTTAGGCTCAACATATGCTGGATATTTTATTTAAAAGTGATTTATTGGGAAAATTACCAATGATGGCAGACAATATTTTGCTTAAGTTTATTTTCTTAAATGTCAGCAGTTTTAATGATTAAATGTTATTATGTACTCAAATGCCAAGAAAATATATGTATTCAGGCTCTACAAGCTCCTTAATAATTGTATTATAAAGGGCTGTCAGTTCGTAAAATTTGTTCCAAATCTTTCTGTCTATTTTCTGCAAGTATTTAAGTAACTCATGTTGGAAATGTTAACTAAATAAGAACTTTTTTTTTTTTCTTTTCAGATCTGGGAAGAAGTTCATCTTCTTCATCCCTACCTTAAGACAACACATGTTCAAATAGGAAGTGTCAATATTTTGGTTATTTAGAGGATACCTCTGCTCAAGAATCAAAAAACAATCAAATAAAGCCAATACTGAAAATGAAAACAAAGGCACTAGAAATAGGTAAGGACCTGCCAGGAACTCACATTGTGTACCTGGTGCTAAAGAAGACAGCTAGAAGACAGAAAGACAAAACTTTTTATCTTACTGGAAATTACTAGGAAGTAATACTGGGCCAATGATTAAGTACTGCATTTCTGCCGCCCTAATTAAGGACATACAGATACAAAAAGTCTATAAGCTGTTGTTCTCCCTTACTATTTTATAAACAATTAATGCATTTAACAAAATGTGAGTTTTCATCCCTTCCCTCAGCATCTGAAGCTGTCGTAGACTACTTACGAGTAAACAATTTTCTTTCTTACATGCCATAACTTTGAGTCTTGCCTTTGCTCACCATATACTGCATAGTGTATCTTGGATCAAGTCTGAGTTGATCATACTGCCGCACAATGCTCAGGATATACAGAGTGATTTAATAAGCTACGTAGGTGAATACTTGCAGCTCACACCTATGTCTCTCCAACACTGCACAGAAGCAAAGCCCAAGCTTTCCTTTGAGCCAACTTGTTTGATCTTAAAGTACCATTTCCTTGAAGGCACTCAGCCTCAGTACGTACAGGAAGCAAACTGATGCAAGCATGAATTTAATTTGAGCAATCAAGATCATGAAAACAGACAGACCTCTGTTAATTAAAGACTTCTGCTTTCTCGGCTTTTGCATTGTATGTCTTCTATGTCTTCCACTTATTTCAAGCCTATCTATGGACCCTGAGTAAACTCCTGTTTCTTAGGTCAGTTCTTCAGCAAGCCTAAAAGCACTGGGGTAATAGTAAAATTTTGTTAAATCTGCTACTGACCAAGTTTAAATAAAAAAAGTATAGCTGTTTCACTCTTGCTACATAAGAGGAGGGTTGCCAGATTTCCTTTCTTTAATATAAAAAGCAAAAACTAATTAATATCTAGCAACTGTATCAAATATAGGGACTATTTAACGGTCTGCATCAGTGTGGGAAGAAACAGCAAGAATAGCAGTATTTTCTGTTCCTCAGTACATACATAGCAGGTATAAAGGATACATATGAAATTTGAACTTACATTGAATATATGACTGCAGGTATGGGTACTCCAGTTCTGCCCTTTGTCTTATTAATGATTTCAACGACTGTTCTCTGGTTTCTTTTTTTTTTTTTTTTTTTAGTTTTTAGTTTTTAAAGAATTCAGTGAGAGCTTGTTGAAAAAACAACCAACCAACCAAAAACCCAAACACCCAACAGCCAACACTCTTGCTTCCCCCCCAAACAACCAGAAGGGATCACCAGGTGAAGAATAACAGAATGATTAAGGAATGTTGCACATGGCTAAGGAATGAACACATTTCAAGGACATAACATTTCTGAAACCTTGTCCTGGCTTCTGCTTTTATCAGACTTCTTATTTCTGAAAGATTCTAACATTACACATTAATATAAAATTAAAATCAGGAGCTATTGTTACAGTATTTTTTCTAATTTGACTTTTTAATTTATACATAAATTAATGAAATTGAAAGTCAATATAATGTTCAGAAGTCAACACTAATGCATTTCTAGGATTTGTGAGATAACAAGGAGACGTGGTAAATCTGAAAAAAGGAAAGCTTTCCTGGTAACATTAGAAAACCACTAATTTAGTATTTGCTCAAGCCTGAAACTTCCTTGGACACCTCTTTCATTAAAGGCATTGGAAAGGTATATACTACTGAGTGAATCTTGCTTGGATCCACTCATTCTAAAACAGTCTCTCATCAGCTTTGTTCCATACTGGCCAAATCTTTCATAGGTTTCATGTCAAAATGCTACAACACCAAATGACCAAGAATTTGTAAGAGGAAAATAGAGAAATGGTTTATAATCTGGAAAAATCTTGCTGTGTCAAAGCTTAGGGTTACTGGTAGAGCAGGTTCTGCAATTCTATGTTATTACTGCCTGTGTGCTCTGGGTAAATAAGTAAAAGAAGGTAAGTAAGCTCCTAGATAATTACACAGGCTAGTCCTACCATGAAGAAAACCTGTCATTTGCCAGGAATTACTACAAAGCCCTACAACTTAGTTTCCGTTATATTTAATTTTTAATTATATTTAATTTGGTATTTCAAAATCACTGTGTGCCAAAATTTAGTAAACAGTATACATCTCAGTGACATCTCTACCATGACTATGCATGCAGTTTAGGCAATAATGCATGCAAATTACTATATAGGTATAGACACGGTCTAAAGCATGTGGAAGTAACTGATTGTTGTAGTTTGGCCTCAGCCAGCAAGGAAGGACCAGGCGGCCACTTGCACAACTCCCACAGCCGTGGGCAAAATCGGAAGAAAAAGGCAAAAACTCGTGGGTTGAGATAAAGGCAGTTAAACAGAAAAGCAAAAAGAGGAGAAAATACTAACAATAACACAGGTAAAGGAATATACGAACGCGATTACAGTCCCGCCGCTCTCCAACCGGACCCGCACCGCCGCAGCCCGCTGTAAGCCACCACTTCCCGCCCCCTCCCGCAGCTAGCTCCCCCCTAAAACCTGGGCGTGGCTCACATGGCACGGAATACCTTTGTCCCCGGCTGGCTCCTTGGGAAAATTAACCCCATACCTGCTGGAACCAGGGCACTGATTTACGTGCACAGCCGGTCCTACCTATTAAAAATGTGTGTTTAATTTCAATATGGTAAAATGACATTAGAAAAGAAGATGATGGGGTTTAGCTATCTTTGATGCCACATTGTACAACACAGGAGATGAAAGCAATAATGCGAGCAGACAAGTCACTTTTCACTGTCTCATTCTTTAAATAGCACAAGAAAGAAAATGTTAGAATGTGGAGATCATTACCAAAGAAAGTATAATTTCTATTTTTTTAATAGACTCAGAGACCACAAATTATGCTTCAAAATAGGCCAGTGGCTATTTAAAAGAAATTTATCTTAATCGTTATTTCTCTTATTTCCTCAATTAATTTTAAGCAACATTTTTAACAGAAAAGCTCACAAAGCCTATACAAAGCAGATGCTTTCTGATTAAAAAATTAGCCCCCAAATCCCTATTACTCTATACGTTAGAGCCAAAGGCAACACCTGTTGACATTATTGAGAAGAAACATGCTGACCTGTCCCATTTGGCATCGTTGTTGCTCAGAAGTGGAAAAAGGTCCACACTGCAGATGAAACAACATCTGCTAAATGAAGCAAGAGTTTTCCTCAAATACAGCCCTATGAACTTAAGAAAATAGCCCTTCCTTTGATGATAAATTGAATGTCTTTGATAATACTCTTTAAACTCCACAGGCATCAAAAAGGCATAACAAGACAGGGAATGTCTCTGTGAGTATCTAAATTGCAGGGTACCTAAATACATTAAATAAACTGAATTGTAAGAATTCATGTTACTAGATGCTGTCAGAATTACATGCTCTCATAACTGTGGTAATATCTATGAAAAAAAACAGGTTAAGAAAGACACACTACAGGCTTACGCTGTTTTAATGACTAGAAAACCACAGCAAAATAATACAGAAATGCTGTACTGCAAATCATATCTTAAATCTCTCAGAAACAATGGTAACTTGCATATTCAGTTTACATTGCTCTGATAGAAACGCAAGGTATCTCATACATGTGAGTATGTCCATGCTGTACCATGGACTAATTCAGCAGTTACATCTTTCATGTATTCAACCAAACAAAAGTAATAATAAAAGACTAGGTAGGTATCTCCTTGCTACCTGTGAGATTGTTCACATGAGCAATATAACCACTGGGCATTGGTTCTTAATGACTTTCTCTTCTATTATTGCATTTTTCATTAGTTTCAAAATGAATCCCATCAACTTAATATTACATTCAGTGACATTCAGTCCTTGGCTTTGAAGGTGGATCTGTGATGATTATTTCCTAAACGTGATGCCCTTCCTCAGCCTTCCCTGGGAAATATACTGCATATTTATATTTGCTCTGTTTTATGATATACTATGTTATACAGTGTTACTCCTCACACACAGTCAAGGACTAGGTCTGATTAATTAAAGGTTTCATTGAATAGTAGAAGACTCCACAAAGAGTAAACAATAGCGCAGACAAAATAAACACATACAGCTTTTCTACTGCCACTTGTTTATAAGTGCTGAAAAAATGTGCTTAACAATTATTCTAGTCTGCTCTAACAGGGACAGTACGATGACCTTGGTCAGCTGTAACATGTGAATATGGTATGAATTTTACAAATTATGTTTGTTGCTTATAACATCTATATAAATAACCTTTTGTTCATCTCTGTTACAATATCCAGTCTTGGAAAAGCATTATGCACAGTAATGAGTCTTATCCTGAGAGTGAAAACAGATATATTAAATTTACCATTTTTATTAGCTTTTTCTAGTAACATATCTCAATTATCATTGTTAATTATCATTTCTACTGCAAAGGATTTGGATACAACACACTTATTGCTTATAAAGTATTTTCTGACAAAGAAAAAATCAAAGAATCTGTCATTAGTGAATACATATTTTCACAGTGCAATTAACAGAGTCAACAGAAAAGACTTCAATTCAAAGGCATTGAATAACTACACTTCACTTGCACCTCTCCTGGAGCTGCTGATGATAACCAATTTTGAAAATAAGGATGACAGAGATGAAGTATAGACATTAAAATAAACATTGCTTCTCCTAAAGTGTCCTTTTACTTCAAGTTGTATTTACTTTCAGAGGTTTCTCCACCACCTTAGCGCTAGGTCCTTTTTGAGTGGAATGAAAAAAACCAAACATGTTTCTACAGGCCGTAAGTTAATTTACTATAGGTCAATGTATAATTTTCTTTTTTCTAAGGAACGTTAGGGCACAAATGGCCAGATCCTCTAGTTTAACTTAAGAACTGTCAGTTGTATCAGCTGAACGCAGCTGGTGTCTTTCATCTGGCAGTTTGACCCAATATCTGTTTTGCCCAGGAGGTTCTGATCCATTATGATCCCAATAAGAAAGGCACTTAGACTCCATAAGGTATAATTTGAAAGACTGTTTATTAGAATTAACATTATAAGAAGAGAATAGCATAGATAAGCTTATGTCCCTTTGGATGCTGGCAGCCCTGGGTGGTGTAGCATTGAACAGGATTCTGACCCACAGATGGCACAAGCTGCAGTCCCCATGCATTGCAGGGTTTCACAGAATCACAGAATGGTCAGGGTTGGAAGGGACCTCTGGAGATCATATAGTCCAACCCCCCTGCCACAGCAGGGTCACCTACAGCAAGTTGCACAGGAAGGCATCTAAGTGGGTTTTGAATGTCTCCGGAGTGGGAGACTCCACAACCTCTCTGGGCAGTCTGTGCCAGTGCTCTGCCACCCTCAAAGTAAAGAAGTTCCTCCTCATGTTAAGATGGAACTTCCTATGTTCAAATTTGTGCCCATTACCTCTTGTCCTATCACTGGGCACCACTGAAAAAA